>NC_080386.1:84569500-84798369 GCF_014773155.1 Arachis stenosperma
TAACGCCAGTCTGGCACCATTCTGGGCGTTTAACACCAGAAAGGGGCACCAGACTGGCATTAAACGCCAGAAAAGGGCAAGAACCTGGCGTTAAACGCCAGGAATGGGCACCAGCCCGGTGTTTAACGCGAGAAATGGCTCAAAATGTGATTTTGAATGCCACTTGGTGCAGGGATGACTTTTCCTTGACACCTCAGGATCTGTGGACCCCACAGGATCCCCACCAACCCCACCACTCTCTCTCTTCTTCACCCATTCACCAATCACCTCAATACCTCTTCCCCAAAAACCCTTCACCTATCAACTCCCATCTTCTCTTCACCACTCACATCCATCCTTCATAAAACCCACCTACCTCACCTTCAAATTCAAACCACTTCCCTCCCAAAACCCACCCATAATGGCCGAACCCTATCCCCCCTCTCTCCTATAAATACCCTTCTTCACTCCTTCATTTTCACACAACCTAAACCCACTTCTCCCCCTCCTTGGCCGACTACATAAGCCACTCCTTCTTCCTCATTTCTTCTTCTTCTATCTTCTTTCTTCTTTGCTCGAGGACGAGCAAACCTTTTAAGTTTGGTGTGGTAAAAGCGTTGCTTTTTCATTTTTCCATAACCATTTATGGCATCCAAGGCCCGAGAAACCTCTTGAAAGAGGAAAGGGAAGGCAAAAGCTTCCACCTCCGAGTCATGGGAGATGGATAGATTCATCTCAAGGGTGCATCAAGACCACTTCTATGAAGTTGTGGCCTTGAAGAAGGTGATCCCCGAGGTCCCCTTTTCACTCAAAAAGGGTGAATATCCGGAGATCCGCCATGAGATCTGAAAAAGAGGTTGGGAAGTGCTTACCAACCCCATTCAACAAGTCGGAATCTTGATGGTTCAAGAGTTCTATGCCAATGCATGGATCACCAAGAACCATGATCAAAGTGTGAACCCGGATCCAAAGAATTATCTTACTATGGTTCGGGGGAAATACTTGGATTTTAGTCCGGAAAATGTAAGGTTAGCATTCAACTTGCCCATGATGCAAGGAGATGAACATCCTTACACTAGAAGGGTCAACTTTGATCAAAGGTTGGACCAAGTCCTCACAGTCATATGTGAAGAGGGCGCACAATGGAAAAGAGATTCAAAAGGGAAGCCGGTTCAATTGAGAAGGCATGACCTCAAGCCCATGGCTAGAGGATGGTTGGAGTTTATTCAACGCTCAATCATTCCCACTAGCAACCGGTCCGAAGTTACTCTAGACCGGGCCATCATGATTCATAGCATCATGATTGGAGAAGAAGTGGAAGTTCATGAGGTCATAGCTCAAGAACTCTACAAGGTGGCGGACAAGTCCTCCACCTTGGCAAGGTTAGCCTTTCCTCATCTCATTTGTCACCTCTGTTATTCAGTAGGAGTTGACATAGAAGGAGACACACCCATTGATGAGGACAAGCCCATCACCCAAGAAAAGGATGGAGCAAACAAGAGATCCCTCTCATGAGATCCCTGAGATGCCTCAAGGATGCACTTTCCTCCACAAGACTATTGGGAGCAACTAAACACCTCCCTAGGAGAATTGAGTTCCAACATGGGACACTAAGGGTGGAGCACAAGAACACTCCATTCTCCTCCATGAAATTAGAGAAGATCAAAGAATCATGAGAGAGGAGCAACAAAGACAAGGAAGAGACATTGAGGAGCTCAAGCACTCCAAAAGACCTTCAAGAGGAAGAACAAGCCGCCATCACTAAGGTGGACCCGTTCTTTAATCTCCTTGTTCTTTATTTTCTGTTTTTCGAATTTTAGTGCTTTATGTTTGTCCATGTTTGTGTCTTATGATCATTAGTGTCTTAGTGTCTATGCCTTAAAGTTATGAATGTCCTATGAATCCATCACCTTTCTTAGAGATTGTTCTTAATTGAAAAAGAAAAGAATTGCATGAATTTTGAATTTTATAACAGTTTAATTATTTTGATGTGGTGGCAACACTTTTGTTTTCTGAATGTATGCTTGAACAGTGCATATGTCTTTTGAATTTGTGGTTCATGAATGTTGGCTCTTGAAAGAATGATGAAAAAGGAGACATGTTACTGAGGATCTGAAAAATCATAAAAATGATTCTTGAAGCAAGAAAAAGCAGTGAATACAAAAAAAGAAGAAGAAAGCAAGCGAAAAAAAAAACGAAAAAAAAAGAGAAGAAAAAAAAGAAAGAAAAAGAAAGAAATAAAGTTGTGATCCAAGGCAATAAGAGTGTGCTTAAGAACCCTGGACACCTCTAATTGGGGACTTTATCAAAGCTGAGTCACAATCTGAAAAGGTTCACCCAATTATGTGTCTGTGGCATGTATGTATCCGGTGGTAATACTGGAAGACAGAGTGCTTTGGGCCACGGCCAAGACTCATGAAGTAGCTGTGTTCAAGAATCATCATACTTAACTAGGAGAATCAATAACACTATCTGGATTCTAAGTTCCTAAAGAAGCCAATCATTCTGAATTCCAAAGGATAAAGTGAGATGCCAAAACTATTCAGAGGCAAAAAGCTAAAAGCCCCGCTCATCTAATTAATACTGATCTTCATAGATGTTTTTGGAGTTCATTGCATATTCTCTCTTTTATCCTATTTGATCTTCAGTTGCTTGGGGACAAGCAACAATTTAAGTTTGGTGTTGTGATGAGCGGATAATTTGTACGCTTTTTGGCATTGTTTTTAGTATGTTTTTAGTATCTTTTAGTTAGTTTTTAGTATATTTTTATTAGTTTTTAGTTAAAATTCACTTTTCTGGACTTTACTATGAGTTTGTGGTTTTTTTCTGTGATTTCAGGTATTTTCTGGCTGAAATTGAGGGACCTGAGCAAAAATCTGATTCAGAGACTGAAAAGGACTGCAGATGCTGTTGGATTCTGACCTCCCTGCACTCGAAGTGGATTTTCTGGAGCTACAGAAGCCCAATTGGCGCGCTCTCAACGGCGTTGGAAAGTAGATGTCCTGGGCTTTCCAGCAATATATGATAGTCCATACTTTGCCCAAGATTTGATGGCCCAAACCGGCGTTCAAAGTCACCCTCAGGAATTCCAGCGTTAAACGCAGGAACTGGCACCTAAATGGGAGTTAAAACGCCCAAACTGGCATAAAAGCTGGCGTTTAACTCCAAGGAGAGTCTCTACACGAAATGCTTCATTGCTCAGCCCAAGCACACACCAAGTGGGCCCGGAAGTGGATTTTTATGTCATTTACTCATCTTTGTACACCTTAGGCTACTAGTTTTCTATAAGTAGGACCTTTTACTATTGTATTAGACATCGGGAGATCTTTGAATCTTTTGATCACTGGGAGGCTGGCCTCACGGCCATGCCTAGACCTTGTTCTTATGTATTTTCAACGGTGGAGTTTCTACACACCATAGATTAAGGTGTGGAGCTCTGCTGTACCTCGAGTATTAATGCAATTACTATTGTTCTTCTATTCATTCCGCTTGTTCTTGTTCCAAGATATCACCTGTTCTTCAACTTGATGAATGTGATGATCCGTGACACTCATCATCATTCTCACTTATGAACAAAGTGACTGACAACCACTCTTGTTCTACAAGCATATGAGGCTTAGTGAATATCTCTTGGATTCCTGATACACGATGCATGGTTGATCGCCTGACAACCGAGTGCTCGCCTGACAAACGAGCCAGCCATTCCGTGAGATCAGAGTCTTCGTGGTATAGGCGAGAACTGATGGCGGCATTCAAGAGAATCCGGAAGGTCTAACCTTGTCTGTGGTATTCTGAGTAGGATTCAATGATTGAATGACTGTGACGTGCTTCAAACTCCTAGCAGGCGGGGCGTTAGTGACAGAAGCAAAAGAATCAATGGATTCTATTCCGGCCTGACCGAGCATAGGCAACGTTTTCACTGAGAGGATGGGAGGTAGCCACTGACAACGGTGAAACCCTACATGAGCTTGCCATGGAAAGGAGTAAGAAGGATTGGATGAAGACAGTAGGAAAGCAGAGAGACGGAAGGGAAGGCGTCTTCATACGCTTATCTGAAGCTCTCACCAATGATATACATAAGTATCCCTATCTTTATCTTTCTGCTTTATTCGTTTATCACTATACCCATTTGAGTCTGCCTGACTGAGATCTACAAGGTGACCATAGCTTGCTTCATACCAACAATCTCCGTGGGATCGACCCTTACTCACGTAAGGTTTATTACTTGGACGACCCAGTGCACTTGCTGGTTAGTTGTGCGAAGTTGTGTTTATGCCATTGGATTGAGCACCAAGTCTTTGGAGCCATTACCGGGGATTGTTTTGTGTAAAAGTAGTGATCACAATTTCGAGCACCAATCCTGAGGTGTCAAGAAAAAGTCATCCCTGCACCAAATCGCGAGCAAAATTGCTCTTCATGCCAATTCTGGCGTTAAACGCCGGGCTGGTGCCCATTTCTGGAATTTAACGCCAGCCTCTTGCCCTTTCCTGGCGTTTAATGCCAGTCTGGTGCCCCTTTCTGGCGTTTAAACGCCCAGAATGGTGCCAGACTGGGCGTTAAACGCCCATTTGCTGCCCTTACTGGCGTTTAAACGCCAGCAAGGTCTTCCTCCAGGGTGTGCTATTTTTCTTTCTTTTTTTCATTCTGTTTTTGCTTTTTCAATTGATTTTGTGACTTCTCATGATCATCAACCTACAGAAAACATGAAATGACAAAGGAAAATAGATAAAATATATCATTGGGTTGCCTCCCAACAAGCGCTTCTTTAATGTCAGTAGCTTGACAGTGGGCTCTCATGGAGCCTCACAGATACTCAGACCAATGTTGGAACCTCCCAACACCAAACTTAGAGTTTGAATGTGGGGGTTCAACACCAAACTTAGAATTTGGTTGTGGCCTCCCAACACCAAACATAGAGTTTGACTGTGGGGGCTCTGTTTGACTCTGTTTTGAGAGAAGCTCTTCATGCTTCCTCTCCATGGTGACAGAGGGATATCCTTGAGCCTTAAACACAAAGGATTCTTCATTCACTTGAATGATCAATTCTCCTCTGTCCACATCAATCACATCCTTTGCTGTGGCTAGGAAGGGTCTGCCAAGGATGATGGATTCATCCATACACTTCCCAGTCTCTAGGACTATGAAATCAGCAGGGATGTAATGGTCTTCAATCTTTACCAGAACATCCTCTACAAGCCCATAAGCTTGTTTTCCTGAGTTGTCTGCCATCTCTAGTGAGATTTTTGCAGCTTGTACCTCAAAGATCCCTAGTTTCTCCATTACAGAGAGAGGCATGAGTTTTATGCTTGACCCTAGGTCACACAGAGCCTTCTTAAAGGTCATGGTGCCTATGGTACAAGGTATTGAAAACTTCCCAGGGTCTTGTCTCTTTTGAGGTAATTTCTGCCTAGACAAGTCATCCAGTTCTTTGGTGAGCAAAGGAGGTTCGTTCTCCCAAGTCTCATTACCAAATAACTTGTCATTTAGCCTCATGATTGCTCCAAGGTATTTAGCAACTTGCTCTTCAGTGACATACTCATCCTCTTCAGAGGAAGAATACTCATCAGACTTCATGAATGGCAGAAGTAAATCCATTGGAATCTCTATGGTCTCAGTGTGAGCCTCAGATTCCCATGGTTCCTCATTAGGGAACTCATTGGAGGCCAGTGGACGTCCATTGAGGTCTTCCTCAGTGGCGTTCACTGCCTCTCCCTCCTCTCCAAATTCGGCCATGTTGATGGCCTTGCACTCTCCTTTTGGATTTTCTTCTGTATTGCTTGGAAGAGTACTAGGAGGGAGTTTAGTAATTTTCTTGCTCAGCTGACCCACTTGTGCCTCCAAGTTTCTAATGGAGGACCTTGTTTCAGTCATGAAACTTTGAGTGGTTTTGATTAGATCAGAGACCATGGTTGCTAAGTCAGAGTTGTTCTGCTTAGGATTCTCTGTCTGTTGCTGAGAAGATGATGGAAAAGGCTTGCCATTGCTAAACCTGTTTCTTCCACAATTATTGTTGTTGAAACCTTGTTGAGGTCTCTGTTGATCCTTCCATGAGAGATTTGGATGATTTCTCCATGAAGAATTATAGGTGTTTCCATAGGGTTCTCCCATGTAATTCACCTCTTCCATTGAAGGGTTCTCAGGATCATAAGCTTCTTCTTCAGATGAAGCATCCTTAGTACTGCCTGGTGCATTTTGCATTCCAGACAGACTTTGAAAAATCAAATTGACTTGCTGAGTCAATATTTTGTTCTAAGCCAGTATGGCATTCAGAGTATCAATCTCAAGAACTCCTTTCTTCTGATTTGTCCCATTGTTCACAAGATTCCTTTCATAAGTGTACATTAATTGGTTATTTGCAACCATTTTAATTAGTTCTTGAGCTTCTGTAGGCGTCTTCTTCAGATGAAGAGATCCTCCAGCAGAGCTATCCAAAGACATCTTGGACAGTTCAGACAGACCATCATAGAAGATACCTATGATGCTCCATTCAGAAAGCATGTCAGAAGGACACTTTCTGATCAATTGTTTGTATCTTTCCCAAGATTCATAGAGGGATTCACCTTCCTTCTGTCTGAAGGTTTGGACTTCCACTCTAAGCTTACTCAATTTTTGAGGTGGAAAGAACTTTGCCAAGAAGGCATTGACTAGCTTTTCCCAAGAGTTCAGGCTTTCTTTAGGTTGTGAGTCCAACCATATCCTAGCTCTGTCTCTTACAGCAAAAGGGAATAGCATAAGTCTGTAGACCTCAGGGTCAACCGCATTAGTCTTGACAGTGTCACAGATTTGCAAGAATTCAGCTAAAAACTGATGAGGATCTTCCAATGGAAGTCCATAGAACTTGCAATTCTGTTGCATTAGAGAAACTAATTGAGGCTTAAGCTCAAAGTTGTTTGCTCCAATGGTAGGGATAGAGATGCTTCTCCCATAGAAGTCGGGAGTAGGTGCAGTAAAGTCACCCAGCACCTTCCTTGCATTGTTGGCATTGTTGTTGTTTTCGGCTGCCATCTCTTCTTCTTTGAAGATTTATGTTAGATCCTCTACAGAGAGTTGTGCCTTAGCTTCTCTTAGCTTTCGCTTCAAGGTCCTTTCAGGTTCAGGGTCAGCCTCAACAAGAATGTTTTTGTCTTTGCTCCTGCTCATATGAAAGAGAAGAGAACAAGAAAATATGGAATCCTCTATGTCACAGTATAGAGACTCCTTGAGGTGTCAGAGGAAAAGAAAAATAGAAGGAAGAAGTAGAAGAATTCGAACTTATCAAGAGAGATGGAGTTCGAATTGTTCATTGAGGAATAGTGTTAGTCCATAAATAGAAGGATGTGAGAAGAAGGGAAGAAATTTTTGAAAATTGAGTAAAAGATTTTAAAAACATTTTGAAAAATTGATTGATAATTTTTGAAAACTAAAAGTGGGAAAGAAATCAAGTGATTTTTGAAAAAGATTTTGAAATGAGAAATTAAAAAGATATGATTGAAAACTATTTTGAAAAAGATATGATTAAGAATATATGATTGAAAAGTTATTATTTTAAAAAGATGTGATTGAAAAGATATGATTTGAAAAACATTTTAAAAATATTTGATTTTAAAAATTAATTACTTGGCTAACAAGGAAAGATATGATTCAAACATTAAACATTTCTCAATAGAAAAGGCAACATACTTGAAATGTTGAATCAAATCATTAATTGATAGCAAGTATTTTTGAAAATGGAAAGAAATTGATTTTGAAAAAGATTTGATTGAAGAGATTTAAATTGAAAAAGATTTGATTTTGAAAAATGTTGAAAACTTGAAAAAAATTTGAATTGAAAACAGAATCTTCCCTCTTGTGCCATCCTGGCGTTAAACGCCCAAAATGGTGCACATTCTGGCGTTTAACGCCCAAAGTACTACCCTTTTGGGCGTTAAACGCCCAGCCAGGCACCCTGGCTGGCGTTTAAACGCCAGTTTGCCTTCCTCACTGGGCGTTTTGAACGCCCAGCTTTTTCTGTATAATTCCTCTGCTGTATGTTCTGAATCTTCAATTCTCTGTATTATTGACTTGAAAAGACACAAATTAAATTTTTTTGGATTTTTAGTAATGAGGAATAATCGAAATGCAACTAAAATCAAATAACAATGCATGCAAGACACCAAACTTATTAGTTTGTATACTACTGACACTAACAAAATGAGAATGCATATGAGAAACAACAAAACACTCAAGTCAAGAGAATTTAAAGATCAGAGCAATGAAATCATCAAGAACATCTTGAAGATCACTTAAGACACATGAATGAATGTAAGAAGAACAGAAACATGCAATTGACACCAAACTTAAAATGAGACACTAGACTCAACAAGAAACATACAATATTTTTGGTTTTTATGATTTTATAATTTTTTTGGATTTTTCGAAAATTAAGTGGAAAAGAAAATAAAGGTATCAAAATTCTTAATGAGAATTCCAGGAATCATACAATGTTAGTCTAAAGCTTCAGTCTAAAGAAATTAGACATGGCTAGCCAAGCTTCAGCAGGACATTGCATTCAAGAGCTAAATTGATGATAATCAATCAGCTTTGGTGATGATAAGAACATCACCTTGAAACACTAGAATTCATTCTTAAGAACTCTGAAGAAAAATACCTAATCTAAGCAACAAGATGAACCGTCAGTTGTCCAAACTCAACAATCCCCGGCAACGGCGCCAAAAACTTGGTGCACGAAATTGTGATCATCAATGGCGCCATCAACATGGTACGCTCAGTTGTAATCTCAACTCTTTATCACAACTTCGCACAACTAACCAGCAAGTGCACTGGGTCGTCCAAGTAATAAACCTTACGCGAGTAAGGGTCGATCCCACGGAGATTGTTGGTATGAAGCAAGCTATGGTCACCTTGTAAATCTTAGTCAGGCAGATTCAAATGGTTATGAATGATATATGAATAAAGCATAAAGTAAAGATAGAGATACTTATGTAATTCATTGGTGAGAACTTCAGATAAGCGAATGGAGATGCTTTGTCCCTTCCGTCTCTCTTCTTTCCTACTGTCTTCATCCAATCCTTCTTACTCCTTTCCATGGCAAGCTGTATGTTGGGCATCACTGTTGTCAGTGGCTACAATCCCTCCTCTCGGTGAAAATGTTCAATGCACCCTGTCACGGCACAGCTAATCATCTGTCGGTTCTCAATCAGGTTGGAATAGAATCCATTGATTCTTTTGCGTCTATCACTAACGCCCAGCCTTCAGGAGTTTGAAGCTCGTCACAGTCATTCAATCATTGAATCCTACTCAGAATACCACAAACAAGGTTTAGACCTTCCGGATTCTCTTGAATGCTGCCATCAATTCTAGCTTATACCACGAAGATTCCGATTAAAGAATCCAAGAGTTAAACATTCAAGCCTTGTTTGCTTGTAGAACGGGAGTGGTTGTCAGGCACGCGTTCATAAGTGAGAATGATGATGAGCGTCACATAATCATCACATTCATCAAGTTCTTGAGTGCGAATGAATATCTTGGAATAAGAACAAGCTGAATTGAATAGAAGAACAATAGTAATTGCATTAATACTCGAGGTACAGCAGAGCTCCACACCTTAATCTATGGTGTGTAGAAACTCCACCGTTGAAAATACATAAGAACAAGGTCTAGGCATGGCCGTGAGGCCAGCCCCCAAAACATGATCAAAAGACTCAAAATGATCAAGGATCCAAAGATTCAAAGATCTAAAGATGATCTAAGATCCCAAGATGAAAATACAATAGCAAAAGGTCCTATTTGTAGAGAACTAGTAGCCTAGGGTTTACAGAAATGAGTAAATAACATAAAAATCCACTTCCGGGCCCACTTGGTGTGTGCTTGGGCTGAGCATTGAAGCATTTTCGTGTAGAGACTCTTCTTGGAGTTAAACGCCAGCTTTTGTGCCAGTTTGGGCGTTTAACTCCCATTCTTGTGCCAGTTCCGGCGTTTAACGCCGGGCATTCTTGAGCTGATTTGGAACGCCGGTTTGGGCCATCAAATCTCGGGCAAAGTATGGACTATTAAACATTGCTGGAAAGCCCAGGATGTCTACTTTCCAACGCCGTTGAGAGCACACCAATTGGGCTTCTGTAGCTCCAGAAAATCCACTTCGAGTGCAGGGAGGTTAGAATCCAACAGCATCTGCAGTCCTTTTCAGTCTCTGAATCAGATTTTTGCTCAGGTCCCTCAATTTCAGCCAGAAAATACCTGAAATCACAGAAAAACACACAAACTCATAGTAAAGTCCAGAAAAGTGAATTTTAACTAAAAACTAATAAAAATATACTAAAAACTAACTAAAACATACTAAAAACATACTAAAAACAATGCCAAAAAGCGTACAAATTATCCGCTCATCATGGACGACATGTTGATAAAGACACAAATGAGGAAACATTACTAACCGACTTGGTTCAAGTGTTCGACACCATACGGAAGCACGACATGCGACTCAACCCGGCTAAATGCACCTTCGCAGTGGAAGCAGGTAAATTTTTGGGCTTTATGCTCACACAAAGAGGAATCGAGGCAAATCCAAATAAATGCCAGGCCATACTCAACATGAAAAGCCCAACCTGTGTCAAAGAGGTACAACAACTCAATAGGAGATTGGCGACCTTGTCTAGATTCCTAGCAGGGTCAGCAATAATATCCCTCCCCTTCTACGCTACCTTAAGGAAGGGAAAGAACTTCGAGTGGACAACGGAATGTGAACAAGCCTTCCGAGACTTTAAAAAATTGTTGGGACAGCCCCCCATCCTATCTCGACCACGAGAGGGAGAACCACTCATATTGTACCTCACAGTAGGAAGTCGGGCAATAGCCTCAGCACTAATTAGAGAAGATGAAGGGGGACAATAACCCGTCTACTTCATTAGTAAAGCACTACAGGGGTCAGAGCTAAATTACCAGAAAATAGAGAAGTTCACCTACGCTCTGATACTCGCATCCCGACGACTTCACCCATACTTCCAAGCGCACACCATCAAAGTTCGGACCAACCAGCCCATAGAAGGGATACTTCAGAAAACAGATCTAGCAGGAAGAATCCTACAGTGGGCAATCGAGTTGTCCGAGTTCGACCTTCAATACGAGGTGCAGACAGCCATTAAATAACAATACCTAGCTGACTTTATTGCAGAATTCACGGACACCACAGAAATTCCCACAGAGTGGAACATATACGTGGACGGTTCCTCGAATAAAATGGGAAGCGGTGCAGTGTGATAATCGAAAGCAACCAAGGAACCTGTTCATACCCAGGGTTGAGGTGTCTGACCCGGGATGTTCGACAGGCAAAGCGACCGACCTCTTCAGGTCAGGACAACCCGACCTCTTCCCAAAGAGCTCGGTCAAGCCCCCAGGAAAGCCCAGAGAAGGGCCCAAATTGAGGAACACGCCCCAAATTCTAAGGTGGCCCAAGCCTACAGAGAGAAGGGCGGTTCCCTTAAAGATAAGATGACCTCACTTAAAGATAAGATAAGATAACTAACTTATCTTATCCACAGAAGGCCACTTCTTACCGTTATAAATACACTAGAGCACCCAAGTATAACTCATACTCTGATTCTACTCAATACCTGCTTAATACCCTTGCTAACTTAAGCATCAAAGTCTCTTGCAGGTACCCCCCACCCTCCGGGGATGAAGGATCAGCACCACCACCAAGTCCAACAAGTCGGACACACCAGCTCCGGCCGATACCCACCTGCCGGACACGTCGGTTCCAACCAACACAGACGATCTCACCCAAGATCGACCTACAGTTTCAGGTAACCCTCGGAACATTGGCGCCGTTGCCGGGGAACCTGGAAGTCATCCCATTGACATGGCAGATGACCATGACAACGACCACGATTCAGGTTTGGAAGATAGAACGCCGTACAAAAACGCGGACACAATACTCAAAGATACTCCAGAAACCAATGGAGACAAAAATTCATCAAATCCAGGAGTAATAGAAGCACTTCAAAATCGATTGGAGCAACTCGAAAAAGAAGCCCAACATCGACGTGAAAAGGAAGAAGATCTACGCCAGGAGATAAGGCGGCACAGAGAACTAGAAGATAAGCTTGTAAAACTTGAAGTCGATCTTAAACCTAAAGCTACTCGATCATTCGCAGAAGATAGCTCTCAGAAAGATCAAGATCTATTCACCAGAGAAATTATGAAAACCAAAATTCCAAAAGATTTCAAGCTTCCGGATATGACTCTATATGACGGCACCTCGGACCCCAACCATCATCTCAGCAACTTCAGAAGTAGAATGTACCTCACAGATGCCTCAGATGCAGTTCGCTGCAAAGCCTTTCCAACAACTCTCACCAAGACAGCCATTAAATGGTTTGACAACCTACCTCCAAAATCCATCTTGAGTTTCGACGATCTGGCCAATAAGTTCCTGGCCCGATTCTCCATACAAAAGGACAAAGGCAAACACGTACCTAGCCTACTAGGGATCAATCAAGGAGATCTGGAGAGCCTTCGCAACTACATGGAAAGATTCAACAAAACATGCATGGACATACAAAGTCTACCAACAGAGGCTGCCATTATGGGCCTTATAAATGGCCTACGAGAAGGACCATTTAGCCAATCTATATCAAAGAGATACCTTACATCCTTAGACGAAGTACAAGAACGGGCACAAAAATACATCAACATGGAGGAAAACTCTCGACTTGGCAAAACCTTAAGGTTCAGTTCTGCCTACCGAGATAAAGAATACAAGAAAAAGGAAGATCGCTCCTGAGAGAAAATAAAAAAATATCATAACTATACTCCTCTTAGGGTATCCTTGGTAGATGTTTACAAAGAAGTCTGCCATACAGAGAAAATCCCTCCAGCTCGGCCACTTAAAGGCAAAAGAGGAGGAGGAAATCGGAATGAATACTGTGAGTATCAACGACTTCGAGGGCATTCCACCAACGAATGCTTCGACTTGAAAAACGTCATAGAAAAACTAGTAAGAAAAGGAAAGCTAGATCATTTTTTGGCCAATCGGATGACGAGCCAAGAAAAAGAAGAAGGAAGGAGGATGTTGGACGATCTGAACGATCACCTCGCACACCGGAAAGACACGTTCACGTAATACACGGCGGATTTGCCGGAGGAGGAATCTCCAAATCATCCCGAAAGCGACACCTCAAAGAAGTATACCACGTCAAAGGAAAAAAGGAAGCCCCAGACATCCCAGCAATCACGTTTACCAAGGAAGACGCATCCGGAATCATCTCGGGACACGACGACCCCATGGTCATTACGATCATACTGGCAAACGCCAACCTTCACCGTACATTAATTGACCACGGAAGCTCTGCCGACATCTTATTCAAAACTGCCTTCGACAAACTCGGTCTAGAAGAAAAAGAGCTAAGAGCATACCCGAACAGCCTGTTCGGACTAGGAGATGCCCCAGTTCAACCGCTGGGATACGTATCACTGCATACAACCTTCGGAAAGGGGAACCAATCCAGAACACTCAAGATAGACTACATCGTGGTCGACGTAAGCTCAGCCTACAATGCCTTAATAGGTCGGACAACGTTAAATCAACTCGGTGCAATAGTTTCAACCCCACATCTATGTATGAAATTCCCAACTGCGAAAGGGATAGCTACGATAAAGGCAGATTAAAAGATGGCACGTCGCTGTTATAACGAAAGCCTAAACCTCCGAGGTGAAGGAGGAGAGTTCCACACAATCGAGCTCGGTGGAGTTCAGAGGCGAGAAGAATTCTGACCACAACCCGAAGGAGAAGTAGAAAGAATCCAGATCGGAGACACCTCAGATAAAACAACTAATATTGGCATGATCCTGAAAGGAGACATAAAGGAATCACTAATACGGTTCCTATGAGATAATGTTGATCTCTTCGCATGGAAAGCTGCCGACATGCCAGGTATTGATCCCGAACTAATGAGCCACAAATTGGTAGTCTATCCGGGATCCCGGCCGGTACAACAAAGATGAAGAAAACTTGGACTAGAACGAGCTCAAGCGGTAGAAGAACAAGTACAAGCGCTACTTGAGGCCGGGTTCATAAGGGAAGTCAAATATCCACTATGGCTAGCAAACGTCGTCTTGGTGAAAAAGTCAAATGGGAAGTGGCGAATGTGCACCGACTACACCGACCTCAATAAAGCCTGCCCAAAAGATCCCTACCCACTACCAAGCATCGATGCTCTAGTGGATGCTTCATCAGGATATAAGTATCTCTCATTCATGGACGTATATTCAGGGTACAACCAAATCCCCATGTATCCACCAGATCAAGAAAAAACCTCGTTCCTAACACCGAAAGCAAACTACTGTTACATCGTGATGCCTTTTGGTCTCAAGAATGCAGGAGCTACTTATCAAAGGCTAATGAATAAAGTTTTCTCAGATCACATCGAAAAAATCATGGAAGTTTATGTAGACGATATGTTGATAAAGACACAAAGTGAAGATACATTGTTATCCGACCTGACTCAAGTGTTTTACACTATCAGGAAATACAACATGTGGCTCAATCCCACAAAATGCACGTTCGCAGTAGAAGCCGGAAAATTCTTGGGCTCCATGCTCACACAAAGGGGGATTGAAGAAAAACCAAACAAGTGTCGAGCCATACTCCACATGAAGAACCCAACCTGTATTAAAGAAGTACAACAACTCAACGGGAGTTTGGCCGCTCTATCCCGATTCTTAGCAAGAGCTGCGATAAGATCTCTTCCCTTCTATGCTACTTTAAGAAAGGGAAAACAGTTCGAATGGACGACAGAATGTGAGCAAGCCTTCCTAGACTTCAAGGAGTTCTTAGGACGGCCACCTATCTTATCTCGGCCACGAGAAGGAGAACCACTCATATTATATCTCGCAGTAGGGAGCCGGGCAATAGCCTCAGCACTAGTCAGAGAAGATGAACATGGGCAAAAACCCGTCTACTTCATTAGCAAAGCACTACAGGGATCCGAGCTAAACTATCAGAAAATAGAAAAGTTTGCCTACGCTCTGATCCTCACATCCCGGCGGCTTCGCCCATATTTCCAAGTGCATACCATTAAAGTTCGAACCAACCAACCCATAAAAGGGATATTGCAGAAAATAGATCTAGCAGGAAGAATCCTACAATGGGCAATCGAGTTGTCCGAATTCGACCTCCAATACGAGGCGCGTACAGCAATCAAATCGCAACACCTGGCCGACTTCATCACAGAATTTACAGACATCCCGGAAATCCCCATAGAATGGAACATATACGTAGACGGATCCTCGAATAAAACAGAAAGCGGTGCGGGTGTGATAATTGAAAGCAACCAAGGAACTCAACTTGAGCTCTCCCTTAAATTCAGATTCCCGGCCTCAAACAACCAGGCAGAATACGAAGCACTATTAGCTGGTCTGAAGCCGGCTAGGGAGGTTGGAGCTCGGAAACTCAACATCTACAGTGACTCACAAGTCATCACCTCACAAATAACAAGAAGCTACCAAGCCAAAGATCCGAACATGAAAAAATATTTGGATAAAACCAAAGAACAGCTCGGACAACTCGGTGAATATAGGATCCACCACATACCTCGTGAGCAAAATGCCCGAGCTGACGCCCTTTCAAAATTAGCCAGCACCAAACCAGGGGGCAACAACAGAAGCCTCATCCAGGAGGTATTACAGAACCCGTCAATAGCAGAAGAAGAAAGAATCCTAGCCATAATAGGTCGGGATCAAGGATGGATGACCCCCATAATAAACTACCTCAAAACAGAAGAACTCCCTACAGATGAAAAGGAGGCAAAGAGGCTGAAAAGGGAGGCACAGTACTACACTATCATAAACAACACGCTGTACAAAAGAGGGATATCAACACCTTTACTAAAATGCGTACCAACTTCCAACACAAAGGAAGTCTTGGAGGAAGTACACAGCGGCATTTGTGGTAATCATCTCGAAGCGCAAGCTCTCACCAAAAAGATACTCCGGGCGGGATTCTATTAGCCAACTCTATAAAAGGAGGCTACAGAATTTGTAAGGGCATGTCCACCATGCCAGAAGCATGCCAACTTTCACATTGCCCCACCAGAAAAGCTCATCAGCGTGACCTCACCCTGGCCATTTGCGAAATGGGGACTCGACCTTCTCAGACCCTTCCCACAGGGATTGGGACAAGTAAAATTCCTCATAGTAGGAGTAGACTATTTCACAAAATGGATCGAGGCAGAACCCCTGGCCAATGCCACCACTCAAAGAAGTCGAAAATTCCTATATAGGAACATTATTACGAGGTTCGGGGTACCATACTCCATCACCACGGACAACGGTACCCAATTTACAGAGGCAGGCTTCAGAAAATTGGTGGCCGACTTGAACATAAAACACCAGTTCACCTCCGTCGAACATCCCCAAGCCAATGGACAAGCCGAAGCGGCCAACAAAGTCATATTGGCCGGACTAAAGCGGAGGCTACAAGAAGCAAAAGGAGCTTGGGCCGAGGAACTCCCACAAGTCCTATGGGCGTATCAAACAACCCCCCATTCTACTACAAACGAATCACCATTCCGACTGGCATACCGAGCGGAGGCAATGATTCCAATAGAAATTGAAGAAGGATCTCCCCGAGTAGTCCACTACAATGAACGAGCAAACTCTCAACTTCAGAGAGAAGAGCTCGACTTGTTACCCGAAATCCAAGAAAAAGCTCGAATCAGGGAAGAAGCTCTAAAACGACGAATGGCTTCCAGATATAACCTAAAGGTAGTGTGATGAGCGGATAATTTGTATGCTTTTTGGCATTGTTTTTAGTATGTTTTTAGTAGTTTTAGTTTAGTTTTTATTATATTTTTATTAGTTTTTAATTAAAATTCACTTTTCTGGACTTTACTATGAGTTTGTGTATTTTTCTGTGATTTCAGGTATTTTCTGGCTGAAATTGAGGGACCTGAGCAAAAATCTGATTCAGAGACTGAAAAGGACTGCAGATGCTGTTGGATTCTGACCTTCCTGCACTCGAAGTGGATTTTCTGGAGCTACAGAAGCCCAATTGGCTCGCTCTCAACGGCGTTGGAAAGTAGACATCCTGGGCTTTCCAGCAATATATAATAGTCCATACTTTGCCCAAGATTTGATGGCCCAAACCGGCGTTCAAAGTCACCTTCAGAATTCCCAGCGTTAAACGCCGGAACTGGCACCTAATTGGGAGTTAAACGCCCAAACTGGCATAAAAGCTGGAGTTAAACGCCAAGAAGAGTCTCTACACGAAAAATGCTTCATTGCTCAGCCCAAGCACACACCAAGTGGGCCCGGAAGTGGATTTTTATGTCATTTACTCACCATTGTACACCCTAGGCTACTAGTTTTCTATAAGTAGGACCTTTTACTATTGTATTTTCATCTTTGGACATCTAGTTCTTAGATCATTTGAGGGCTGGCCTCACGGCCATGCCTAGACCTTGTTCTTATGTATTTTCAACAGTGGAGTTTCTACACACCATAGATTAAGGTGTGGAGCTCTGCTGTACCTCGAGTATTAATGCAATTACTATTCTTCTTCTATTCAACTCCGCTTGTTCTTGTTCCAAGATATCACTTTTTCTTCAACTTGATGAAGGTGATGATTGACACTCATCACCATTCTCACCTATGAACAAAGTGACTGACAACCATTCTTGTTCTACAAGCATCCGAGGCTTAGTGAATATCTCTTGGATTCTTCGGAATCTTCGTGGTATAGGCAGGACCTGATGGCGGCATTCAAGAGAATCCGGAAGGTCTAAACCTTGTCTGTGGTATTCTGAGTAGGATTCAATGATTGAATGACTGTGACGTGCTTCAAACCTGTAACCTACTGGGCGTTAGTGACAGACGCAAAAGAGTGATTCTATTCCGGTAGGGGAGGGAACCAAACCGGTGATTGGCAGCACTGTGACAGAGTGTGTGCATTAGCTTTCACTGCGCGGATGGGAGGTAGCTGCTGACAACAGTGAAACCCTACACGAGCTTGCCATGGAAAGGAGTAAGAAGGATTGGATGAAGACAGTAAGAAAGCAGAGAGACGGAAGGGAAGGCATCTTCATACGCTTGTCTGAAGCTCTTACACCAATGATATACATAAGTATCCCTATCCTTATCTTTTATGTTATTTTCGTTCATCACCATTATACATTTGAGTCTGCCTGACTGAGATTTACAAGGTGACCATAGCTTGCTTCATACCACCAATCTCCGTGGGATCGACCCTTACTCACGTAAGGTATTACTTGGACGACCCAGTGCACTTGCTGGTTAGTTGTGCGAAGTTGTAGTGATCACAATTTCGCGCACCAAGTTTTTGGCGCCGTTGCCGGTGAATTAAATGTCCTAACTATAGTTTCGCATTTGTTCCCTGCAATAACAGTGCCAAGTTTTGATCCGGCAACAACACCAAGTTTTTGGCGCCGTTGCCGGGGATTGTTCTTGTGTATGGACAACTGACGGTTCATCTTGTTGCTTAGATTAGGTATTTTTCTTCAGAGTTCTTAAGAATGAACTCTAGTGTTTCAAGGTGATGTTCTTATCATCACCAAGGCTGATTGATTCTCATCAATTTAGCTCTTGAATGCAATGTCCTGCTGAAGCTTAGCCGGCCATGTCTAATTCCTTTAGACTAAAGCTTTAGACTAACATTGCATGATTCCTGGAATTCTCATTAAGAATTTTGATACCTTTATTTTCTTCTTCCACTTAATTTTCGAAAAATCCAAAAAAATTACAAAATCATAAAAACCAAAAATATTTCTTGTCTAAGTCTAGTGTCTCATTTTAAGTTTGGTGTCAATTGCATGTTTATGTTCTTCTTGCATTTTTCAAATTTATGCATGTGTCTTCATTTATCTTCAAGTTGTTCTTGATGATTTCCTTGTTTTGATCTTTGAATTCTATTGACTTGAGTGTTTTGTTGTTCTCATTTTGTTAGTGTCAATAGTATACAAACTGCTAAGTTTGGTGTCTTGCATGCATTGTTATTTGATTTTAGTTGCATTTTGATTATTCCTCATTATTAAAAATCCAAAAATATTTTTAATTTGTGTCTTTTCAAGTCAAAAATACAGGGAATTGAAGATTCAGAACATACTGCAGAGGAATCATACAGAAAAAGCTGGGCATTCAAAATGCCCAGTGAAGAAGACAGACTGGCGTTTAAACGCCAGCCAGGGTGCCTGGTTGGGCGTTTAACGCCCAAAAGGGTAGTAGTTTGGGCGTTAAACGCCAGAATGTGCACCATTCTGGGCGTTTAACGCCAGGATGGCAAAGGGGGAAGATTTTGTTTTCAAAATCAATTTTTTTTAAGTTTTCAAAGTTTTTCAAAATCAAATCTTTTTCAAATCATATCTTTTCAATCAAATGTTTTCAAAATCAATTTCTTTCCTTTTTCAAAGATACTTACTAACAATTAATGATTTGATTGAACATTTTTTGCCTTTTCTGTTGAGGAAGGTTTTATGCTTGAATCATATCTTTTCTTGTTAGGCAAGTCATTAATTTTTAAAATCATATCTTTTCAAAATTGTTTTCAAATCATATCTTTTTAAAATTGTTTTCAAATCATATCTTTTTTAAAATTGTTTCCAAATCATATCTTTTTAAAATTGTTTTCAAATCATATCTTTTCAATCACATCTTTTTAAAACCAATCATATCTTCTTAACCACATCTTTTTCAAAATAGTTTTCAATCAAATCTTTTTGATTTCTAATTTCAAAATCTTTTTCAAAAATCACTTGATTTCTTTTCCACTTTTATTTTCGAAAATCAATAAGTGTTTTTCAAAAATGTTTTCAAAATCTTTTACTTAATTTTCGAAAATTACTTCCCTTCTTCTCACATCCTTCTACTTTTGGACTAACACTATCCCTTAATGCAAAATTCGAACTCCATCTTCTTTGATAAGTTCGAATTTTCTACTTCTGTCTTCTATTCCTCTTCTTCCTCTGACACCTCAAGGAATCTCTATACTGTGACATAGAGGATTCCATATTTTCTTGTTCTCTTCTTCTTCATATGAGCAGGAACAAAGACAAAGGCATTTTTGTTGAAGCTGACCCTGAACCTGAGAGGACCTTGAAGCGAAAGCTAAGAGAAGCTAAGGCTCAACTCTCTTTAGAGGACCTGACCGAATTCTTCAAAGAAGAAGAACACATGGCAGCCGAAAACAACAACAATGCCAACAATGCAAGGAAGGTGCTGGGTGACTTTACTGCACCTACTCCTGATTTCTATGGGAGAAGCATCTCTATCCCTGCCATTGGAGCAAACAACTTTGAGCTAAAGCCTCAATTAGTTTCTCTAATGCAACAGAATTGCAAGTTCCATGGACTTCCAATGGAAGATCCTCATCAGTTTTTAGCTGAGTTCTTGCAAATCTGTGACACAGTCAAGACTAATGGGGTTGACCCTGAGGTCTATAGACTGATGCTATTCCCTTTTGCTGTAAGAGACAGAGCTAGGATATGGTTGGACTCTCAACCTAAAGAAAGCCTGGACTCATGGGAAAAGCTAGTCAATGCCTTCTTGGCAAAGTTCTTTCCACCACAAAGATGGAGTAAGCTTAGAGTGGAAGTCCAAACCTTCAGACAGAAGGATGGAGAATCCCTCTATGAAGCTTGGGAAAGATACAAACAATTGATCAGAAGATGTCCTTCTGACATGCTTTCTGAATGGAGCATCATAGGTATTTTCTATGATGGTCTCTCTGAACTATCCAAGATGTCCTTGGATAGCTCTGCTGGAGGATCTCTTCATCTGAAGAAGACGCCTACAGAGGCTCAAGAGCTCATTGAAATGGTTGCAAATAACCAATTCATGTACACTTCTGAAAGGAATCCTGTGAACAATGGGACTAGTCAGAAGAAAGGAGTTCTTGAGATTGACACTCTGAACGCCATTTTGGCTCAGAATAAAATATTGACTCAACAAGTCAATTTGATTTCTCAAAGTCTGTCTGGAATGCAAAATGCACCAAGCAGTACTAAGGAAGCTTCATCTGAGGAAGAAGCCTATGATCCTGAGAACCCTTCAATGGAAGAGGTGAATTACCTAGGAGAACCCTATGGAAACACCTACAATTCTTCATGGAGAAATCACCCCAATTTCTCATGGAAGAATCAAGAGAGACCTCAACAAGGTTTCAATAACAATAATGGTGGAAGAAACAGGTTTAGCAATGGCAAGCCTTTTCCATCATCTTCTCAGCAACAGACAGAGAGTTCTAAGCAGAATACTTCTGACTTAGCAACAATGGTCTCTGATCTAATAAAGACCACCCAAAGTTTCATGAATGAAACAAGGTCCTCCATCAGAAATTTGGAAGGACAAGTGGGACAGCTGAGCAAGAAAATTTCTGAACTCCCTCCTAGCACTCTCCCAAGTAATACAGAAGAAAATCCAAAAGGAGAGTGCAAAGCCATAACCATGGCCGAATATGGAGAGGAAAGAGAGGAGGTGGACGCCATTGAGGAAGACCCCAATGGGCGTGCACCAATTTCCTCTGAGTTCCTCAATGAGGAACAATGGGAATCTGAGGCTCAAAATGAGACCATAGAGATTCCATTGGACTTACTTCTGCCATTCATGAGCTCTGATGAGTATTCTTCCTCTGAAGAGGATGAGTATGTCACTGAAGAGCAAGTTGCTAAATACCTTGAAGCAATCATGAAGCTAAATGACAAGTTATTTGGAAATGAGACTTGGGAGGATGAACCACCTTTGCTCACCAAAGAACTGGATGACTTGTCTAGGCAGAAACTGCCTCAAAAGAGGCAGGATCCTGGGAAGTTTTCTATACCTTGTACCATAGGCACCATGACCTTCAAGAAGGCCTTGTGTGACTTAGGGTCAAGTGTAAACCTCATGCCCCTCTCTGTAATGGAGAAATTAGGGATCTTTGAGGTACAAGCTGCAAGAATCTCATTAGAGATGGCAGACAATTCAAGAAAACAAGCTCATGGACTTGTAGAGAATGTTTTGGTGAAGATTGAAGACCATTACATCCCTACTGACTTCATAGTCCTAGAGACTGGGAAGTGCATGGATGAATCCATCACCCTTGGCAGACCCTTCCTAGCCACAGCAAAGGCTGTGATTGATGTTGATGGAGGTGAACTGATCATTCAAGTGAATGAAGAATCCTATGTGGTTAAGGCTCAAGGATATCCCTCTGTCACCATGGAGAGGAAGCTTGAAGAGCTTCCCTCAAATCAGAGACAAATAGAGCCCCCACAGTCAAACTCTAAGTTTGGTGTTGGGAGGCCACAACCAAACTCTAAGTTTGGTGTTGAACCCCCACATTCAAACTCTAAGTTTGGTGTTGGGAGGTTTCAACATTGCTCTGATCATTTGTGAGGCTCCATGAGAGTCCTCTGTCAAGCTAATGACATTAAAGAAGCGCTTGTTGGGAGGCAACCCAATGTTTTATAATTAACTATTTCCTTTTGTTATTTTATCTTTTTTGTAGGTTGATGATCATAAGAAGTCACAAAATCCATTGAAAAAGCAAAAACAGAATAAAAAACAGGAAGAAAAATAGCACACCCTGGAGGAAGAACTCACTGGCGTTTAAACGCCAGTGAGGCTAGCAGTTGGGCGTTTAACGCCCAGTCTGGCACCATTCTGGGTGTTTAACGCCAGAAAGGGGCACCAGACTGGCGTTAAACGCCAGAAAAGGGCTAGAACCTGGCGTTAAACGCCAGAAATGGGCACCAGCCCGGCGTTTAACGCCAGAAATGGCTCAAAACGTGGATTTTGATGCCATTTGGTGCAGGGATGACTTTTCCTTGACATCTCAGGATCTGTGGACCCCACAGGATCCCCACCAACCCCACCACTCTCTCTCTTCTTCTTCACCCATTCACCAATCACCTCAACATCTCTTTCTCTTCACCACTCACATCCATCCTTCATAAACCACCACTTCTCCCCCTTTTTGGCCGAACCACAAAGCCATCTCCCTCTCCCCCATTTCTTCTTCTTCTACTCTCTTCTTTCTTCTTTTGCTCGAGGACGAGCAAACCTTTTAAGTTTGGTGTGGTAAAAGCATTGCTTTTTGTTTTTCCATAACCATTTATGGCATCCAAAGCCGGTTCAACTGAGAAGGCATGACCTCAAGCCCATCACTAAGAAGAAGATGGAGCAAACAAGAGACCCCTCTCATCATGAGATCCCTGAGATACCTCAAGGGATGCACTTTCCTCCACAAGACTATTGGGAGCAACTGAACACCTCCCTAGGAGAATTGAGTTCCAACATGGGACAACTAAGGGTGGAGCACCAAGAACATGCCATCCTCCTCCATGAAATTAGAGAAGATCAAAGAATCATGAGAGAGGAGCAACAAAGGCAAGGAAGAGACATTGAGGAGCTCAAGCACTCCATAGGATCTTCAAGAGCAAGAAAGAGCCGCCATCACTAAGGTGGACCCGTTCCTTGATTTCCTTGTTCTTTATTCTTCTGTTTTTCGAATTTTTAGTGCTTATGTTTATCCATGTTTGTGTCTTATGATCATTAGTGTCTTAGTGTCTATGCCTTAAAGCTATGAATATGAATCCATCACCTTTCTTAAATGAAAACTGTTTTTATCACAAAAGAACAAGAAGTACAGGATTTCAAATTCATCTTTAAAACTAGCTTAATTAGTTTGATGTGGTGGCAATGCTTTTGTTTTCTGAATGTATGATTGAACAGTGCATATGTCTTTTGAATTTGTTGTTTTTAAGAATGTTAAATTTGTTGGCTCTTGAAAGAATGAGGAGAAAAGAGAACTGTTATTGAGGATCTGAAAAATCATCAAATTGATTCTTGAAGCAAGAAAAAGCAGTGAAAAAAAAAAAGAAAGAGAAAAGAAAAAAAAAAGAGAAGAAAAGAAAAAGAAAGAAATAAAGTGGTGATCCAAAGCAATAAGAGTGTGCTTAAGAACCCTGGACACCTCTAATTGGGGACTTTAGCAAAGCTGAGTCACAATCTAAAAAGGTTCACCCAATTATGTGTCTGTGGCATGTATGTATCCGGTGGTAATACTGGAAGACAGAGTGCTTTGGGCCACAGCCAAGACTCATACACTAGCTATGTTCAAGAATCATCATACTTAACTAGGAGAATCAATAACACTATCTGAGTTCTGAGTTCTTATAGATGCCAATCATTCTGAACCTCAGAGGATAAAGTGAGATGCCAAAACTGTTTGGAGGCAAAAAGCTACTAGTCCCGCTCATCTAATTTGGAGCTATGTTTCATTGATAATTTGGAGTCTATAGTATATTCTCTTCTTTTTATCTTATTTGATTTTCAGTTGCTTGGGGACAAGCAACAATTTAAGTTTGGTGTTGTGATGAGCGGATAATTTGTATGCTTTTTGGCATTGTTTTTAGTATGTTTTTAGTAGTTTTAGTTTAGTTTTTATTATATTTTTATTAGTTTTTAATTAAAATTCACTTTTCTGGACTTTACTATGAGTTTGTGTGTTTTTCTGTGATTTCAGGTATTTTCTGGCTGAAATTGAGGGACCTGAGCAAAAATCTGATTCAGAGACTGAAAAGGACTGCAGATGCTGTTGGATTCTGACCTCCCTGCACTCGAAGTGGATTTTCTGGAGCTACAGAAGCCCGATTGGCGCGCTCTCAACGGCGTTGGAAAGTAGACATCCTGGGCTTTCCAGCAATATATAATAGTCCATACTTTGCCCAAGATTTGATGGCCCAAACCGGCGTTCAAAGTCACCTTCAGAATTCCCAGCGTTAAACGCCGGAACTGGCACCTAATTGGGAGTTAAACGCCCAAACTGGCATAAAAGCTGGAGTTAAACGCCAAGAAGAGTCTCTACACGAAAAATGCTTCATTGCTCAGCCCAAGCACACACCAAGTGGGCCCGGAAGTGGATTTTTATGTCATTTACTCACCATTGTACACCCTAGGCTACTAGTTTTCTATAAGTAGGACCTTTTACTATTGTATTTTCATCTTTGGACATCTAGTTCTTAGATCATTTGAGGGCTGGCCTCACGGCCATGCCTAGACCTTGTTCTTATGTATTTTCAACGGTGGAGTTTCTACACACCATAGATTAAGGTGTGGAGCTCTGCTGTACCTCGAGTATTAATGCAATTACTATTCTTCTTCTATTCAACTCCGCTTGTTCTTGTTCCAAGATATCACTTTTTCTTCAACTTGATGAAGGTGATGATTGACACTCATCACCATTCTCACCTATGAACAAAGTGACTGACAACCATTCTTGTTCTACAAGCATCCGAGGCTTAGTGAATATCTCTTGGATTCTTCGGAATCTTCGTGGTATAGGCAGGACCTGATGGCGGCATTCAAGAGAATCCGGAAGGTCTAAACCTTGTCTGTGGTATTCTGAGTAGGATTCAATGATTGAATGACTGTGACGTGCTTCAAACCTGTAACCTACTGGGCGTTAGTGACAGACGCAAAAGAGTGATTCTATTCCGGTAGGGGAGGGAACCAAACCGGTGATTGGCAGCACTGTGACAGAGTGTGTGCATTAGCTTTCACTGCGCGGATGGGAGGTAGCTGCTGACAACAGTGAAACCCTACACGAGCTTGCCATGGAAAGGAGTAAGAAGGATTGGATGAAGACAGTAAGAAAGCAGAGAGACGGAAGGGAAGGCATCTTCATACGCTTGTCTGAAGCTCTTACACCAATGATATACATAAGTATCCCTATCCTTATCTTTTATGTTATTTTCGTTCATCACCATTATACATTTGAGTCTGCCTGACTGAGATTTACAAGGTGACCATAGCTTGCTTCATACCACCAATCTCCGTGGGATCGACCCTTACTCACGTAAGGTATTACTTGGACGACCCAGTGCACTTGCTGGTTAGTTGTGCGAAGTTGTAGTGATCACAATTTCGCGCACCATAGTGCCGAGAAGTTTTGCAGAGAATGATCTCATCCTAATCAGAAATGACATTGGAACAGCTCGACCCGGAGAAGGAAAGCTGGCAGCAAACTGGAAAGGACCCTACCGAGTCATTGAAGTACTGGGGAAGGGCTACTACAGACTGTCCGAGCTTGATGGACGAGAGCTTCATCGATCATGGCACGCCTGCAACCTAAGAAGATACTACAGTGAGAAAAGGTAAAGGATCTCACTAAATGGATGCGCTCTTTTTCCTGAAAAGGTTTTTTAATGAGGCACCATGTAGAGACCTAGATCATACCCGACTTAAAGGGACAAGGAAAATCCCACATGTATATATTTGCATTTTTTCCTTGAATAAAGTTTACTTAGATATTCTACAAGATTCCAAGATGCATTAATCTGAAGTATTCATCGTCCGATTATAAAGCAACAGGTCGGCAGAAAGTGAAAAATAAATTCACTACGCGACCACGATAAAGACAATCATCTGATAAAGGTGAAAACGCGATTCACCCAAAAGACGATCTAAAGACGCCAACCATTTTCTACAAATTGGCAAAGATGAACACAGAATAATGTAAGAAGTTATCGAAAGCAATCCAAAAAAAGAACCTGACGAGGTCTTACGGATAGCTAATATAATAACTTAAAAGACTGGCCGACGTTCATAAGTCGGACCAAGTCAACCCAAGTTATAAGTAAACCCTGGAAAGAGGTCTGGCCAACCCTATTAAAGAGGATTACTTTAACTTAGAAGGGCCTGACATAACAAAGTCAGCCCCAAACTAAAAAGTTATACAAGTAGTCCCTGAAAGAGATCTGACAAAGATCCAAGAAAGAGGACTACGAAAAATAACTTAAAGGAGACCGACATAACCAAATCGGACTCCTGCCATTAAAAAGTTATCAAAGTAATCCCTGGAAGAGACCTGACAAAGGTCCAAAAAAGAGGATTACGAAAAATAACTTAAAGGAGACCGACATAACCAAGTCGGACTCCTATCACTAAAAAAGTTATACAAGTAGTCCCTGAAAGAGATCTGACAAAGATCCAAGAAAGAGGACTACGAAAAAATAACTTAAAGGAGACCGACATAACCAAATCGGACTCCTGCCACTAAAAAGTTATCAAAGTAATCCCTAGAAGAGACCTAACAAAGGTCCAAAAAAGAGGATTACAGAAGTAACTTAAAGGGGGACCAGCGCAAAAGAACCACCAAGAAACAAGTTGGACCCATAAGTCACAAACCTCAAAGGATCCAAGCTACAAACAATAAAACAAAGCAATCCGAAGAGGTCAAGATACAAGATTTCAAACATCAGTAGAAAACTGAAAAGATACCAAGTCAAAAAACTACCTCTGTTACTCCACAAAAGTTATAAGGCCCGGAAGGCCACCAAAACCTACCGTGAAGGGAAAGTGAGCTACCTTTTGTTTTTAAAAATAAAAAGTTGCTAAACAAGCAACTAGGAAATGTCAATGAAAACTTTTAAAAGCCCACAAGCCGGGCCAACTATACATCCAGAAAGAGATCAGCAAACATCAGTAGCCTTCTTGGCAGCGTCAGGACAAGGGGAAGGAGGACGAGTCTAAAGGGGCACGGCATCTACTGTTCGATCATCCCGGTTCAGAATCTGGCAATCCGGATCAGATGTAACGGGAGGAACAGAGGAGGTCGACACCTTAAGAGAAGGCACTGGGGGAGGATCAGCCTCATCATCATCCTGGTCATCAGGGACAATCTTACCATCCCTCACGACATTGTCCAGGCTGATGAGAGTCAAGTCGGCATCAGGAGCAACAACCCGGAACTGCTCCATCAGGTTCTCGGAGGCAGCAGTTACGCTACCCATAAGGTGACCCTGAAGCTCACCATAATTAACCCGAGCAGTTTCCAAATCCTCCCGAAGATGCATCAATTCCCTATAAGCCGAGACATAACTATCCTTATGTTTCAATGCCATGTCCTCGTCCAGCTTCAAATATGCAGCCAAGGCAATAGAACTGGCCTTCTCACCCTCCAACTCCTTCTCCACCTTTGCCAACTTCACCTCCAACTCCTCCTTCAGACCCTTGATCCGATCAAATTCCGACTTGGCCTCTTCCATGAAGGATTTTGTGGCATGAATCGGAATCCCCTGAACTGTCCGGAATATAGCCGCACCCATATGAGCCATCTTCACACTACTTTTGGTGATAAAATCCAGATGCTGAAAAAGAGAAACGTCGTCCATGGAAAGCCCACCATAGGGGGCAATTTGCTGGTCAACAAATTCGATAGCATCAAAATCTGGGGCATCCAGGTTGAAGGGCTCGGATGTTTTTTGCTTCTTATTAGGAGGGGCACCAGGAGCTGCAGCAGAAGATTGTGGAGGATCGACCAGACGAACCCGAGGAATAGGAATTGTTTTCCTCGGCCCGGGAGAGCTAGGTACAGGAGGTTTAACTGGAGCCTGGGAAGATCCCTCTCCGGCCGCTTTGGTCGAAATGTTTAAAGCAGCAGTCGCCTTCTTCGCCTTCTTGAAGGCCTTCATAGAGTCATTATTCCTCAACATCTCTACAAACACAAAAACAGCCATGACAAAGAGTTACAAAAGAGGAAGAAAGAGGAAATAAGTATAGAAACAAGTCAGACAAATAGATAAACAAATACCCAAAGCAGTCCGAACCAAGGACGGATTAGTCAGAAATCTTTTTGTATCAAGATGAGGTGGTTTCCCCCAGAGATCCTCAAGAACAACTACAAAAGCACGTTCGACATCATCAAGCATCTCCCAAGTATAGCGAGATACTCTTACATCCTTCTGCCACTCTAGAGGGAAAGAGGGCTCGTCATTTTCATCAAGAAAAAAGGGGCGGGCCCCCTCAACAGCTCGAACTTTAAAGAAATAATTCTTGAAGTCCTTAAAGGACTCATCATACATCGCAAACACTTTATGGCCCTGGGCGGACCGGAAAGAAACCCAAGAAACTTTCTTTTTTGAAGAACCGCCAGGCTTGGCAGAAATAAACAAGTAAAGAAATAGAGTCTGGGAAGGTGTTACATCTAGTTCATGGCAGAGAAGTTGAAAAATTTTAATAAAACCCCAGGAATTGGGGTGAAGCTGGGATGGAGCAATATTACACGACCACAACAGGTCGGTTTCAAAAACAGTAAAAGGAAAAGTAACATTCAATTGGCTGAAAAGGTATTCATAGGCATAGAAGAAAGGACGCTCCCTCTCGATGGAAGTCGGAAAGCAAACCCTCTCATCAGAATCAGGAGCAACAAGCTCGTAATCCCCCTCGCGAGCATTGTTCCCTCAAATCCTATGACGCTTCCTCAGCTCTGTGCAAAATTCAGCATCCACAACAGAAACACACAACAAAATAAGGGAGTCCAACCAATCGGACATCCCCTCGGGAACTCTGGAAGACATCTCTACAATGTTATTGCGAGAAGACATGAGGCCAACTAAATCCTACAAGTAAGAAAAAAAAAAGATAGGGGTTACTACAAACATCTCGGATAGGGAAAAAATAACTCGGTCAATACTTCTCAGACGATGAAACCACGAAAAGGAAAACCCCAAGACTCAAACCAAAGTCCTGGGGCATCCTTTGGAGGCAGCAATAAAGCAAGGTTTCCAGAAATATTCTACAGCTCACATCCTGGCATTTCTCAAAAAGGATTCAAAACAACAAACGCTTTTCACCAAAGAAAAACACAGCAAATCATTACAAGCCTACCAAGCAATCCCAAACATCAAACACGCCAAGCAGAGACCATTAAAGATGCAACCTTTTTTCAAAGATCAGGCAAAAAGCAAACCTCCAAAAGCAAGGAACAGATGCAGATTCTCTGTCAGAAGCAACAAAACCCTAGAAAAGCCTCGACAAAAATGCCAAAAAGAGCATGAAAGAAAGCAAAACACATTTACAGCGACAAACAAACACAAGGTCACGAAAAGGTTCAAACTTTCAAACATGTAAGATCAAAGCTTCCCCAAAAAACTAAAAGTGAAGCCATGAAAGAAGCAAAGAAAGTTAGTACCACCCTGAAAAAAGCAGCAGGCTTCAAGGAAGTTGAAGAAGGAAGGCGAAATCTGGAATCGCTCTCTCAAAAAGTAAAAGAGAAGACACGAGCAAAAGCAGCGTCGCTGGACTGAAACGCGGAACTTGTTTAACCCCAGGCAGATGCTTCAGAAAAATCAAACAAACAAAGAAAAGTTGAAAGCGAGAATGAAGGAAAGAAATGCGAAGAAGTTACGAAAAGGGAGAAGGAGAGAAACCGTTTCTAGGTTTTCAAAATCAAAATAAAAGAGCCAAAGGAAAACGGGGCAATTAATGTTAAAAATTAATGAAGGCATTAAACCCTCGCACGTTTCCAAGACGCCGATATAAAAGCGCGCGCTTAGAGGAAAAACGTTCTACATTCAAAAGTTTCTACAAAGGAATCGACAAAATGCTTGAGTTCAGCTTCACTAAAGAAGGACCGAAGTCAAAGAACGCTTCCTCAAAAAGAAGACCGAGCTCAAGCAGGGGCACTGTTCATACCCAGGGTTGAGGTGTCCGACCCGGGATGTTCGACAGGCAAAGCGACCGACCTCTTCAGGTCAGGACAACCCGACCTCTTCCCAAAGAGCTCGGTCAAGTCCCCAGGAAAGCCCAGAGAAAGGCCCAAATAGAGGAACACTCCCCAAATTCTAAGGTGGCCCAAGCCTACCGAGAGAAGGGCGGTTCCCTTGAAGATAAGATGACCTCACTTAAAGATAAGATAAGATAACTAACCTATCTTATCCACAGAAGGCCACATCTCACCGTTATAAATACACTGGAGCACCCAGATATAACTCATACTTTGATTCTACTCAATACCTGCTTAATACCCTTGCTAACTTAAGCATCGGAGTCTCTTGCAGGTACCCCCCACCCTCCGGGGACGAAGGATCAGCACCACCACCAAGTCCAAAAGTCGTACACACCAGCTCCGGCCGATACCCACCTGCCGGACACGTCGGTTCCGACCAACACAGACGATCTCACCCAAGATCGACCTACAGTTTCAGGTAACCCTCGGAACAGAACCTAACTTGTGCTTTCCCTGAAATTCGGATTCTCGGCCTCAAACAACCAAGCGGAATATGAAGCGTTATTAGCTGGTTTGAAGCTGGCCAGAGAAATTGGAGCTCAGAAACACAACATCTACAGTGACTCACAAGTCATTACCTCGCAAATAACGGGAAGCTACCAAGCCAAAGATCCTACCATGAAAAAATATTTGGATAAAACCAAAGAACAGCTCGGACAACTCGGGGAATATAGGATCTGCCACATACCCCGAGAGCAAAATGCCCGAGCTAACGCACTTTCAAAACTAGCCAGCACCAAACCAGGGGGCAACAATAGAAGCCTCATCCAGGAAATACTACAGAGCCCATCAATATCGGAAGAAGAAAAAATCCTAGCCATAACAGGTCGGGATCAAGGATGGATGACCCCCATAATTAACTACCTCAAAACAGAAGTGCTCCCCACAGATGAAAAGGAGGCAAAGAGGTTAAAAAGGGAGGCACAGTACTACTCTATCATAAACAACACCCTATACAAAAGAGGAATCTCGACACCATTGTTAAAATGCGTGCCGACTTCCAATACAAAGGAAGTCTTCGAGGAAGTACACTGCGGCATTTGTGGCAATCATCTTGTAACGCAAGCTCTCACCAAAAAGGTACTCTGGGCGGGATTCTATTGGCCAACACTATAAAAGGAAGCTACCGAATTTGTAAAGACATGTCCACCATGTCAGAAGCATGCCAACTTTCACATCGCCTCGCCGGAAAAGCTCATCAGCGTAACCTCACCCTGGCCATTTGCAAAGTGGGGACTCGATCTTCTTGGACCCTTTCCCCAGGGATCGGGACAAGTCAAATTCCTCATAGTAGGGGTAGACTACTTCACAAAATGGATCGAGGCAGAACCCCTAGCTAACACCACTGCTCAAAGAAGTCGGAAATTCCTATATAGGAACATTATTACCAGGTTCGGGATTCCATACTCCATCACCACAGATAATGGCACCCAATTCACAGATGCAGGCTTCAAAAAACTAGTGGCCGACTTGAACATAAAACACCAGTTCACCTCGGTCGAACATCCCCAAGCCAATGGACAAGCCGAAGCAGCCAACAAAGTTATATTGCCCGGGCTGAAACGGAGACTACAAGAAGCAAAGGGAGCTTGGGCCGAGGAACTTCCACAAGTCCTATAGGCGTATCGAACAACTTCACATTCTACTACGAACGAATCCCCATTTCGATTAGCATACGGAGTGGAGGCAATGATTCCAATAGAAGTTGAGGAAGGGTCTCCCCGAGTAGTCCACTACAATGAACAAACCAACTCTCAACTTCAAAGAGAAGAGCTCGACCTACTTCCAGAAATCCAAGAGAGAGCTCGAATAAGAGAAGAAGCACTAAAATGGCGAATGGCTTCCAGATACAATCAAAAGGTAGTGCCAAGAGGTTTCACTGAGAATGATCTCATCTTAATCCGAAATGATATTGGAACAACTCGACCCGAAGAAGGAAAACTGGCAGCCAATTGGAAAGGACCCTACCGAGTCACAGAGGTACTTGGGAAGGGCTACTACAGACTGTCCGAACTCGAGGGACGAGAACTCCCCAGATCATGGCACGCCTGTAACCTAAGAAGGTACTATGGTTAAATAAAAGTCTCATCACAAGATGCACTCTTTTTCCTGAAAAGGTTTTTTAATGAGGCATCAAGATTGAGATTTAATCTGACTTAAGTGTATGAAAAACTCCCGCCTGTATATATTTGCACTTTCTTTAAATAAAATACATTTCAGATATTCTACAAGTTCTCAAGATGCATTAATATGAAGCATTCATCGTCTAATTATAAAGCAACGGATCAAACAGAAAGTGAAAGAACATATTCACTATACAATCTTGATAGGAATAATCGACCGACAAAGGTGAAAACGCGATTCACCTAAAGGTCGATTAAACCAGGACAGAAACCACAATCTACAAATCGGCAAAAGATGAACACAGAATAATGCAAGAAGTTATCGAAAGTGATCCCAAAAAGAACCTGACGAGGTCTTATGGATTGCTATATAATAACTTAAAAAAAGACTGGCCGACATTAAAAAGTCGGACCAAGTCAGTCCAAGTTATCAGCAAATCCCTGGAAAGAGGTCTGGCCAACCCTATTAAAGAGGAATTGCTATAACTTAGAAGAGATCGACCTAACGAAGTCGGTCTCCTACAAAGACAAGTTGTAAAAGTAATCCCTGAAAGAGACCTAATAAAAGTCCAAGAAAGAGGATTACAAAAACAACTTAGAAGAGATCGACCTAACGAAGTCGGTCTCCTACAAAACAAGTTGTAAAAGTAATCCCTGAAAGAGACCTAACAAAGGTCCAAGAAAGAGGATTACAAAAACAACTTAGAAGAGATCGACCTAACGAAGTCGGTCTCCTACAAAGACAAGTTGTAAAAGTAATACCTGAAAGAGATCTAATAAAGGTCCAAGAAAGAGGATTATAAAAACAACTTAGAAGAGATCGACCTAACGAAGTCGGTCTCCTACAAAACAAGTTGTAAAAGTAATCCCTGAAAGAGACCTAACAAAGGTCCAAGAAAGAAGATTACAAAAACAACTTAGAAGAGATCGACCTAACGAAGTCGGTCTCCTACAAAGACAAGTTTTAAAAGTAATCCCTGAAAGAGACCTAATAAAGGTCCAAGAAAGAGGATTACAAAAACAACTTAGAATAGATCGACCTAACGAAGTCAGTCTCCTACAAAACAAGTTGTAAAAGTAATCCCTGAAAGAGACCCAACAAAGGTCCAAGAAAGAGGATTACAAAAACAACTAGGAAAAAATCGACCTAACGAAGTCGGTCTCCAACAAAGATAAGTTATAAAAGTAATCCCTTAAAGAGACCTGGCAAAGGTCCAGGAAAGAGGATTACAAAAATAACTTAGAAGGGGACCAACATAAAGAAATCGGTTATAAGGAGCTAAAAATACAAACAAAAGCGAGGAAACCGAGAAACAAGTTGGAACCCCCACAAGTCACGACCTCCAAAGGGATCCAAGCTACAAACAATGAGTACGAAAGCAATCTAAAAAGGCCAAGCAGTAAGATTCCAACAGATACCCTGCTAAAGAACAATGAAAGCATAGTATGATAAAGCTTCATGAGGCCACCAAAATCAACCTCAGAGAAACCATTTTGTTTTCAAAATAAAGTTGCAAAAAAAACTGGAGTATCAACAGTCAATTAAACATCATTCACAAAAAAAAAAGAGTTCAAAGCCCACAAACCAGGCTATTTACACAAATACTTAAAGGAAATCAACCAAGATCTGGAGCCTTCCCGCAGCATCAGAACGGGGAGAAAGAGGGCAAGTCTGAATAGGCACAGCATCTATAGTTACATCATCCCGGTTCAGAATTTGGCAATCTGGATCGGACGTAACGGGAGGAACTGAGGAGGACGACACTTTAAGAGAAGGCACTGGGGGAGGGTCAGCCTCATCATCATCCTGGTCATCAGGGACAATCTTACCATCCCTCACAACATTGTCCAGGCTGATGAGAGTCAAGTGGGCATCAGGAGCAACAATTCGGAACTGCTCCATCAGGTTCTCGGAGGCGGCAGTTACGCTACCCACAAGGTGACCCTGAAGCTCACCATAATTAATCCGAGCAGTTTCCAAATCATCCCAGAGATGCATCAATTCCCTATAAGCCGAGACATAGCTATCCTTATGCTTCAGTGCCATGTCCTCAGCCAACTTCAAAGAAGCAGCCAAGGCAATAGAGCTGGCCTTCTCACCCTCCAACTCCTTCTGCACCTTCGCCAACTTCACCTCCAACTCATCCTTCAGACCCTTGATTCGATCAAATTCTGACTTGGCCTCCTCCATGAAGGATTTTGTGGCATGAATCGGGATCCCCTAAACTGTTCAAAAAATAGCCACACCCACATGAGCCATCTTCACACTACTTTTGGTGATAAAATCCAGATGCTGAAGAAGAGACACGTCGTCCATAGAAAGCCCACCATATGGGGCAATTTGTTGGTCAACAAACCCGATAGCATCAAAGTCCGGGGCATCCAGGTTAAAGGGCTCGAACATTTTTTGCTTTTTCAAAGAAGGGACGCCAGAAGCAACGGCAGAAGTCTGAGGAGGATCGACCTGATGAAACCGAGGAGTAGGAATTACTTTCTTCGGCCCGAGAGAACTCGGCACAGGAGGCTTCACTGGGACCTGAGAAGATCCTTCGCCGGTCACTTTGGCCGAGATGTTCAGAGCAGCAGTTGCCTTCTTTGCCCTTTCAAAGGCCTTCATGGAGTCGTTGTTCTTAGACATCTCTGCAAATATAGAATTAGCCACAACAAAGAGTTATGGTCACAACAAAGGGAAGAAAAAACTAAGAAACAAGTATAAGAGACAAGTCAGACAAATACCCAAAACAGTCCGAACCAAGGACAGGTCATTCAAAAACCTTTTTGTATCAAGATGGGGTGGTTTCCCCCACAGATCCTCAAGAATAACAACAAAAGCACGCTCAACATCATCAAGCATCTCCCAGGTATAACGGGACACTCACACATCCCTCTGCCACTCTAGAGGAAAAGAAGGCTCATCATTTTCATCAAGAAAAAAGGGGCGGGCCCCCTCGACAGCACGAACCTTAAAGAAGTAATTCTTGAAGTCCTTGAAGGACTCATCATACATAGCAAAAACTTTGTGGCTCTGAGTAGACCTAAAGGAAACCCAATAAGCTTTCTTTTTTGAAGAACCGCCAGGCTTGGCGGAAACAAACAAATAAAGGAAAAGAGTCTGGAAAGGTGTTACATCTAATTCACGGCAGAGAAGTTGAAAAATTTTAATAAAACCCCAGGAATTGGGGTAAAGCTGGGACGGATCAATATTACACGACCACAACAGGTCGGTCTCAAAAGCAGTAAAAGGAAAGGTAATGTTCAACTGGCTGAAAAAGTATTCATAGGCATAGAGGAAGGGACGCTCCCTCTCAATGGAAGTCGGAAAACAAACTCTCTCATCAGAATCAGGAGCAATAAGCTCGTAATCCTCTTCACGGGCATTGATACCATAAATCCTATGGCGCTTCCTCAACTCTGTGCAAAACTCAGCATCCACAACAAAAACACACAACAAAACAAGGGAGTCCAGCCAATCAGACATCCCTTCGGGAACCCTGGAAGACATCTCTACAATGTTATTGCGAGAAGACATGAGGCCAACTAACCCTACAAGTAAGAAAAGAAGATGGGGTTACCACAAACATCTCGGACAAAGGGAGAAAACAACTCAGTCAATACTTCTCAGGCGATGGAACAAAGAAAAGGAAAACCCCAAGACTCAAACCAAAAGTCTTGGGGCACCCCTTGGAGGCAGTAACAAAAGTAAGGTTTCCAGAAATCAATCTACAAAGCTTACATCCCAGCATATCTCAAAAAGAAATCCAAAAAACAGCAAAACACCTTTCTGCAAGGAGAAATACAAAAAATCGTTGCAAACACGCCAAGCAGAGACCATTAAAGGTGCAACCTTTTCTCAAAAATCAGACAAAAAGCAAATCTTCAAGCAAAGCGAGGAACAGACGCAGATTTCTATCAAGTATCAGGCAGAAAAAAACCACAAACGACAATAAAACCCTAGAAAGCCTCAACGGAAAAGCCAAGACAATGCATAAAAGAAAGACAGGAAGAACATCTTACAGTGACAAGCAAATACAAGACTTTGAAAGATTCAAACTTTCAAACATGCAAAATCGAAGCTTCACCAAAAATTGAAAACGAAGCTACAAGAAAGCCAGTACTTACCAGGAATAGAACAGCAAGCTTCGAGGAAATTAAAGATGGAGACAAAATCTGGACGCCCTCTCACAAGCAAAAACGCGAACAAAGAGCAATGTCACAGAAGAGAAAACACGAAAACTACGGACTCCAAGAGAAAGCAGAAGCGCAAACGAAAGAACAGAAAGCAAAGAAAGCAGAGAAAAGAAGTTACGAAAAGGCTAAAGGAGAAAAACCGTTTCTGGGTTTTCAAAATCAAAGTAAAGAACCAAAGGGAAACGGGGCAATTAATGCTCAAATTAAAGAGGGCATTAAACCCTCGCACGTTACCAAAAAAGCACCGATATAAAAGAGCGCGTCTTTTAGAAGAAACGTTCTACATTCAAAGCTGCTGCAAGGGAGTCGACAAAATGTTTGAGTTTGGCTTCACCAAAGAAAGACCGAAGTCAAGGACTCGATCTCAAAAAGAAAACCGAGCTCAAGCAGGGGCACTGTTCATATCCTGGGTTGAGTTGTCCGACCCGGGATGTTCTACAGACAAAGCGACCGACCACTTCAGGTCAGGACAATCCGACCTCTTCTTAAAGAGCTCGGCCAAGTCACGAGAAAGCCCAAACAAAGGGCCCAAATAGAGGAACACGCCCCAAATCCTAAGGCAGCCCAAGCCTACAAGAGAAGGGCGGTTCCCTTGAGGATAAAATGACCTCACTTGAAGATAAGATAAAGATAAGATAAGATAACTAACTTTTCTTATCCACAGGAGGCCACATCTCATAATTATAAATACACTGGAGCACCCAGGTATAACTCATACTCTGATTCTACTCAATACCTGCTTAATACCCTTGCTAACATAAGCATCGGAGTCCCTTGCAGGTACCCCCCACCCTTCGGTGATAAAGGATCAGCAGCACTCTCCGTTCCACAAGTCGGACACACCAGCTCTGGTTGCTATACACCTGTCGAATACGTCGGCTCCGACCAACACAGAAGATCTCGACCGAGATCGACCTACAGTTTCAGGAAACCCTTGGAACACTATCCTTAGTTGCTCCCATTAATTGTGTGGAGGAAAATGTATCCCCTGAGGTATCTCAGGGATTTCTTGATGAGGGAATTCCTTATGCTCTCTTGATGTGCAGTCAAATGCTCTATTTCTGAGATATAGACCCTTGAGATGAATCTCTCCATCTCCCATGACTCAGAGGTGGAAGCAATTGTCTTCCCTTTTTCTTCTTCTTCTTTTTTTTTTTGAGGTTTCTCTAGCCTTAGGTGCCATCAATGGTTATGGAAAAGCAAAAAGCTATGCTTTTACCACACCAAACTTAGAATGTTGCTTGCCCTCGAGCAAAATAAGAAAGAATAGAAGAAGAAGAAGAAGAAGATATGGAGGAGAGGGAGAGAAGTGTGTATTCGGCTACGTAGGGTGGGTTTGGGTGGGAAAGAGATGATGGATATGAGTGGTGAAGAGGTAATGGGGAAGAGAGATTGAGGTAGGTGAGGATCCTATGGGGTCCACATATTCTGAGATGATCCTGTGGGGTCCACAGATCCTGAGGTGTCAAGGATTTACATCCCTGCACCAATTAGGCATGTAAAGTGCCTTTGCATACAATTCCGGCGTTTAAACGCCGAAGTGATGCTTATTTTGGGCGTTCAACGCCCAATTGCAGCATGTTTCTGGCGTTGAACACCAGTTCCATGCTTGTTTCTAGCGTTCAGCACTAGCTCTCCTCAGGGTATATTTCTGGCATTCAAACGCCAGGATGTTGCTTGTTTCTGGCGTTCAACGCCAGATCCATGCTTTGCTCTGGTGTTGAACGCCAGCCAGATGCTCCTTACTGGCGTTCAAACGCCAGCAAGGTCTTCCTCCAGGGTGTGCTGTTTCTTCTGCTGTTTTTTATTCTGTTTTTAATTTTAGTATTTGTTTTGTGACTCCACATGATCATGAACCTAATAAAACATAAAAGAACAATAAAATAAAAATAAAATTAGATAAATAAAAATTGGGTTGCCTCCTAATAAGCACTTCTTTAATGTCAATAGCTTGACAGTGGGCTCTCATGGAGCCACACAGGTGATCAGGTCAATGTTGTAGACTCCCAACACCAAACTTAGAGTTTGGATGTGGGGACTCAACACCAAACTTAGAGTTTGGTTGTGGCCTTCTAACACCAAACATAGAGTTTGACTGTGGAGGCTCCGTTTGACTCTGTACTGAGAGAAGCTTTTCATGCTTTCTCTCCATTGTTACAGAAGGATAGCCGTGTGCCTTAAACACAAGGTAGTCTCCATTCAATTGAAGGACTAATTCTCCTCTGTTAACATCTATCACAGATCCTGTTGTGGCTAGGAAGGGTCTTCCAAGGATGATGCATTCATCCTCCTACTTCCTAGTGTCTAAGATTATGAAATCAGCAGGGATGTAAAGGCCTTTAACCTTCACTAACACGTCCTCTACTAATCCATAAGCTTGTCTTACTGACTTGTCTACCATTTTTAATGAGAATAAGGCAGGTTGTACCTCAATGATCCCCAGCTTCTCCATTACACATAGTGGCATAAGATTTATGCCTGAACCTAGGTCACACAGAGCTTTCTCAAAGGTCATGGTGCCTATGGTACAAGGAATTAAGAATTTTCCAGGATCTTGTTTCTTTTGAGGTAAAATTTGCTGAACCCATGTATCTAGTTCACTAATGAGCAAGGGAGGTGCATCTTCCTAAGTCTCATTACCAAACAACTTGGTATTCAGCTTCATGATAGCTCCCAGATATTGAGCAACTTGCTCTCCAGTTACATCTTCATGCTCTTCAGAGGAAGAATAGTCTTCAGAGCTCATGAATGGCAGAAGGAGACTTAATGGGATCTCTATGGTCTCTATATGACCTTCAGATTCCTTTGGTTCCTCAATAGGGAACTCCTTCTTGCTTGAGAGACGTCCCATGAGGTCTTCCTCATTGGAATTCACGTCCTCCTCTTCCTCCTTGCATTCGGCCATATTGACTACATCAATGGCCTTGCACTCTCTCTTTGGATTCTCTTCTGTATTGCTTGGGAGAGTACTAGGAGGAGTTTCAGTGACTTTCTTACTCAGTTGGCCCTTGTGCCTCCAAATTTTTTATGGAGGACCTTGTCTCACTCATGAAACTTAAAGTGGCCTTAGACAGATCAGAGACTAAATTTGCTAAGTTAGAGGTGCTCTGTTCAGAATTCTCTGTCTGTTGCTGAGAAGATGATGGATAAGGCTTGATATTGCCGAGCCTAATTCTTCCACCATTATTAATGCCTTGTTGAGGATTTTGTTGATCCTTCCATGAGAAATTTGGATGATTTCTCCATGATGAAATATAGGTATTTCCATATGGTTCACCGATGTAATTTACCTCTGCCATTGCAGGATTCTCAGGATCATAAGCTTCTTCTTCAGAAGATGCCTCTTTAGTACTATTGGATGCATTTTACCATCCATTCAGACTTTGAGAAATTATGTTGACTTGCTGAGTCAACATTTTGTTCTGAGCCAATATGGCATTCAAAGCATCAATTTCAAGAACTCCCTTCCTTTGAGGCGTCCTATTATTCTCAGAATTCCTCTCAGAAGTGTACATGAACTGGTTATTTGCAACCATGTCAATAAGTTCTTGAGCTTCTGCAGGCGTTTTCTTTAGGTGAATGGATCCACTTGTAGAATGGTCCAGTGACATCTTAGAGAACTCAGATAGACCATAATAGAATATATCTATCATGGTCCATTCTGAAAACATGTCAGAAGGACATCTTTTGGTCATCTGCTTGTATCTTTCCCAAGCTTCATAGAGGGATTCACCATCTTTTTGTTTGAAGGTCTGAACATCCACTCTAAGCTTGCTTAGCTTTTGAAGAGGAAAGAACTTAGCCAAGAAGTCGTGACCAGCTTATTCCAAGAGTCCAGGCTATCTTTAGGTTGAGAGTCTAACCATGCTCTAGCTCTGTCTCTTACAGCAAAAGGGAAAAGCATGAGCCTGTAGACTTCAGGATCTACTCCATTAGTCTTAACAGTCTCATAGATTTGCAAGATCTCAATCAAGAACTGATAGGGATCTTCTGATGAAAGTCCATGAAACTTGCAGTTCTGTTGTATTAGAGCAACTAATTGAGGTTTCAACTCAAAATTGTTTGCTCCAATGGCAGGAATTGAGATGCTTCTTCCATCAAACTTGGACGTAGGTGCAGTATAATCACCAAGCATCCTTCTTGCATTATTGTTGTTGGGTTCGGCTGCCATCTCCTTTTCTTGTCCGAAAATTTCAGCAAGGTTTTCTCTGGATTGTTGTAATTTAGCTTCTCTTAGTTTCCTCTTCAGAGTCCTTTCAAGTTCTGGATCAGCTTCAACAAGAATGCTTTTTTCCTTGTTCCTACTCATATGAAGGAGAAGAGAACAGAAAAAGAAGAAGAATCCTCTATGGCACAATAAAGAGGTTCCTTATTATTAGTAGAAGAAGAAAGGGGATAAAGAAAGGAGAATCCAAACACAAGGGTGAGGATAAGGGTAGTGATTTGAGATGAAGAGAAGTGTTAGTAAATGAATGAATAAATAGAATAAGATGAGAGAGAAGTTTTCAAAAATAACTTTTGAAAAGGAGTTAATGATTTTCGAAAATTAAGATAAGAAATAAGATTAAAATTAAAATTTAAAACAATTAATTAATTTAAAAGAATTTTTGAAAAAGAGAGAGGTATTTTTGAAAATTAGAGAGAGAAAAGTAGTTAGGTGGTTTTGAAAAAGATAAGAAACAAACAAAAAGTCAAATAGTTAGTTGAAAAAGATTTGAAAATTAATTTTGAAAAGATAAGAAGATAAGAAGTTAGAAAAGATATTTTAAAATCAAATTTTTGAAAAAGATAAAATTTTGAAAAAGATATGATATAAAAGATAAGATAAAAAGATATGGTTGGAAAAGATTTAAATTTTTAAAATTAAAATTAATTACTTTGACTAACAAGAAACTAAAAGATATGATTCTAGAATTTAAAGATTGAACCTTTCTTAACAATAAAGTAACAAACTTCAAATTTTTGAATCAATCACATTAATTGTTAGCATAATTTTCGAAAATAAAAATAAAATTAAGAAAAAGATTTTTGAAAAATATTTTAAAGAATTTTCGAAAATTAATAAGAAAAATGAAAAAGATTTGATTTTTGAAAAAATTTTGAAAAGATAAGATTTTTAAAATTTGAAAATTTGACTTGACTTACAGGAAACAACTAATTTTAAAAATTTTTGACTAAGTCAACCCAAATTTTCGAAATTTTGAGAGAAAAAAGGAAAAGATATTTTTTTTTGAATTTTTAATGATGAGAGAGAAAAACACAAATATGACTTAAAACATGAAAATTTTGGATCAAAACCAATGATGCATGCAAGAACACTATGAATGTCAAGATGAACACCAAGAACATTTTGAAGATCATGATAAACATCAAAAACATATTTTTGAAAAATTTTTGATGCAAAGAAAACATGTAAGACACCAAACCTAGAAATCTTTAATGCTTAGACAATATGAATGCAAAGATGCACATGAAAAACAATAAAAGACATAAAACAAGAAAACATCAAGATCAAACAAGAAGACTTACCAAGAACAACTTGAAGATCATGAAGAACACCATGAATGCATGAATTTTCGAAAAATGCAAGAACAATATGAATATGCAACTAACACCAAACTTAAAACATGACACAATACTCAAACAAGAAACACAAAAATATTTTTGATTTTTATGATTTTGTTAATTTTTTGTATTTTATTTTATATTTTTCGAAAAATATATAGGAAAAAGAAAGTAATGAATCCAAAGTCCTCAATCAAAATCCTATGAATTAGACATGGCTTAATAGCTAGTCAAGCTAAAACATGTTATATGAAACTCTAGAATTCATTCTTGAAAACTCTGAAAATTTTCGAAAATAGGTGATAAATTTTTTGAAAAATTTTTGAAAATAAAACAAAAAAGAAAATTACCTAATCTGAGCAACAAGATGAACCGTTAGTTGTCCAAACTCGAACAATCCCCGGCAACAGCGCCAAAAACTTGTTGCACGAAATTGTGATCATCAACAATGGCTCCAATAACTTGATAGTGTTCTCCAACGTGAATCACACTTAGTCACAACTCCACACAACTAACCAGCAAGTGTACTGGGTCGTCCAAGTAATACCTTACGTGAGTAAGGGTCGATCCCACAAAGATTGTTGGTATGAAGCAAGCTATGGTCACCTTGTAAATCTCAGTCAGGTGGATAATAATTGATTATTGGGTTTTTGAATAATAATAAATAATAAACAGAAAATAAAGATAGAGTTACTCATGTAATTCAATGGTGGAAATTTCAGACAAGTGTATGGAGGTGCTGTGTTCCTTCTGAATCTCTGCTTTCCTACTACTTTTATCCAATTCTTCTTACTCCTTTCCATGGCAAGTTGTATGTAGGGCATCACCGTTGTCAATGGCTACATCCCATCCTCTCAGTGAAAATGGTCCAAATGCTCTGTCACAGCATGGCTAATTATCTATCGGTTCTCGATCATGTTGGAATAGAATCCCTTGATTCTTTTGCGTTTGTCATCACGCCCAACAATCGCGAGTTTGAAGCTCGTCACAGTCATTCAATCCCGGAATCCTACTCGGAATACCACAGACAAGGTTAGACTTTCCGGATTCCCATGAATTCCGCTATCAATTCTAGCTTATACTACGAAGATTCTGATTAAGGAATCCAAGAGATATGCGCCCGGTCTAAGGTAGAACGGAAGTGGTTGTCAGTCACGTGTTCATAGGTGAGAATGATGATGAGTGTCACGGATCATCACATTCATCATGTTGAAGTGCAACGAATATCTTAGAATAAGAACAAGCGGAATTGAATAAAAGTTAGTAGTAATTGCATTAAAACTCGAGGTACAGCACTACAAGAAAACACGTCTTTTGCCACGCTTTTAAAGCGTGGCGAAAAGCTGAAAAAAGCGTGGCAATAGCTTTTCGCCACGCTTTTTGAGCTATCGCCACGCTTTCGAAAGGGTGGCCTATCAAAGGGTGGCGGTTGCTCTATCGCCACGCTTTTTGCAGTCTATTGCCACGCTTTTTGTTTGCCACGCTTTTTTACAAACTGCCACTTGGAAAAGCGTGGCTGTAGGTGGGAAATACGGCCACGCTTTAAAAGCGTGGCGATAGGTAAAGATATGGCCACGCTGTAAAAGCGTGGCGATAGGGCAGATCTGGCCATGCTTTTAAAGCGTGGCGATAGATGGAGATACAGGAAGAGATACGGCCACGCTTTAAAAGCGTGGCCATAGCAAAATATACAGCCACGCTTTAAAAGCGTGGCGAAAGCCTTGTTAAATTAAAAAAAAAAATTCTTTCCCTTACTTGATCTTCATTGCTACACTATAAATTTTCAGTCCTTTTTTATTACCAAACCTACAAATATAGTATGCAATTTTTATTACAAGACAAATCAAACAATAATTAGTGAGATATATAATTTACTATAATTGTTTTATACATTAAAAAACTATTACTCAAATACAATAATTAGTAACTTCAACTTGTGTAATATTATATGATTATCTTGTGTTATATATAAATGATTGTATTAAAAACTAAACCCAGTCCCAAATCAATTCAGCTACTACTTCATCAATGTAATGGTAGGAGAAAAAAGCCACCCCTGAAGTGTATGATCCAAAGCCAGACCATGACAATAGCAGCCATTGCTAGAAGGTGAGCCACAAAGGTAAATGGAAGAGCAGGAACTCCCAACCCCATCTTCAATCTTTTCTCCTTTTGTCTCCTTCGCAAGCATTGTCTGTAGAGGAAGCATGACCAACTCCTTCAAGGTGTCTTTCACATTTTCTAAAGCCCTAATATCATCAAAAGTGACCCCAATATCACTTAGAGAAATCACATCAAGCAGTTCTTCTCAAATTCATGTTCAGTAACTAAATCCTGAGCAAAATGGGGAAGGGGAAAAAGAAAAACAACAATAGGAATTAATAAGTGAAGAATAGTCCTCATATATTTTAGTAAAGAACCACCAACGAAACAAGTAATTGAAGTTCCATCTAAAACAACATGTTTACGAGGCTACAATGCAAAATTCAATTACAGTTGGCCATGGGTGCTGAAGATTTGATTCAAACATTAATAGGCACAACAAAAGAGATGAAAATCAGCAATTAAATTACCTTCAGCGATTTCTTTGAATTCTTGTTTTCACCTTCAATGCCCTGTAGAATGTTCAACCCATACTTAAGGCTGAACCAATAAAATGTAAAAATAAGTGTTACAAGATGAATTTAAGTTCATATAAAATGTAAAATAGTGTTTATAGGTGAACTTAAGTTCACATAATTCTATTTGTGTAGAACTATATGTGTGCTTTAATAGTTACAAGAAGGAAAATTGAACCTGTAAATATCTCTATGAGGTAGAAACTCTGTTTCCAAAGTAGCTTCCCTGTCCTGCTCAATCGCATATAGTTCTGCAGGATCTTCAGGAAGGGTAAGTCTTCTATTTCGGATTGTAGCAACATAGACCTGGAAATTAAAAACATGAATAAGTGCAATAAGGAGTTTGCAACCACTATAGATGGCATCGTCTGGGGTATTAAGCCTATCAAAATTCGAGAGTAATGCTGATTAAGTTAAAACCAACACCACTGAGGCATGTATACAACAGATACCTGCACGATCTCAAGTAAAGCACTTGTTCCTTTAGCAGGATGAATTTTGTATAGTGGCAATGCAGCAGCAAAGATAATGATGCCAAGTAACATAGCAATGGTGCCAATCCCAAATCCCCAATCCCATCCTTTATGGATTTGTATCCACACAATGAAGGTTAAGCTAACAGCACCACCAAGGCACACTGCAAGCAAGACTGCAAGAGTGTGTTGAAGAATGTTGACATCAGCCTTGATTCTTTTGGGTCTGTTTCATCAAACTGGTCAACATACTTGCACATATTTGTGCATTCAGAAAACAACCACAGTACTGCTATTTAACAAACAAAATTCTTTTGCTTAACCATATTAAGATAAAAAGCATATAAAATAAACCACAAAACATTATAAATAAATTTTGAATCACAATAGTAATAGTTTTATGTGTTGTATATTCTATAAAGAAAAACGAAACCATCTGTTACATTTAAGAATTAAAAACATTAGTTAATTCGATTGAATTATGGAAATAAATTAAAAGTAAGAAAGAACTTACTTCCCAGAACTGCTCACAGAAAGAACGAAGTATGAATCATGTGGAACAGGTGTACTAATGTGCTTCTTCCCCTTGCTTCACAGGCAATGGTTCAAAAAATCCCTTTGATCTTCCAGTTTCTGACAAGGAGCTATTATAATAACCAGCAACATACATCAGCCATGATATGCTCACTTTGTTCAAAACATGATAAATTTTATATATGGAATCTTAAGAATAACAAAGAAAGATTAGACAACCAAAAGAAGACATGCAAGATCCAGGAAGTCAAGCCATAAGAATTGCAAGGAAGAACAGAAAGGTCAACCTCTTTAGTTACAAATAAGTTTGACTAAACAGAAAAAAACTAGAAACTAAAAACCACAGTGCATTAAAAGAATAAAATTTTTTTTGTCAAACAGGAAATCTCGTATTATTGAGAGCAAGGTATTAGACGGAGAACTTCTTTCATTAATGCCACAATAAACAAGAATATGTGAAGCAACAATTGTAGAAAATTAAAGCTACAAAGCAGAAAAGAAAAAAGAAAAAAAGGGACAGAGAAACAAAGAGAAGAAGAGGCCAAGGGGAGAACCAGATACGAAACAAAATGGGACAGAAACGAAACAGAACTGAATAGTCATAATTATCAGACTAAGTCTTCCCTAAAGCAAAGAAATCCAGTGTTCAAATCACTAACATTTTAGTTAAAGCTTAGTTTAAGTCACAATCCATTTCCATTGCAACTAACCAAATTTCAGTCTTTATGAGACATTTTAAAGCAATAAAATAGTCAAAAAAATATCTTAACAGAAACTACATTGGCTACAGCATACTTAAGCAGCAGTGATAAGCACTGCTCGAGCAAAGCACAAGCACAATTCAAGAGAGCTCACCTTCCTTATTACATTCAGGGTCTTCGGGAATCATCAATTCATTATTAGGGTCATCTGGTAAGTCTTGGAGCCTATCCTCAAACCAGGTTCAAAAATAACAGCAGATTATCAACTTAACAGGTTCAAAAACAGAAAATCACAACAAAAAAATAAAATAAAAATAACAGAAGAACAACAGAACAACAACACAAGAACAATTAGCAAATTAACAAGTTCACACTAACAGTTAAAATTTACCAGAAGAACACTAATGCAAGTGGAATCATCATGCTAATATGTTTTGTACAAAAATGCTATTTTTGCAGCTAAAATTTCCTAATTACTAAGATCCAATTATTCTAATTTCACATGCAATCAACTTACTAAGTTTCTAAAAGCTAGAAATGATAAAACCAACCCGAAATATGGTTAAAGCATTTCATCAAACATGTTGAGTGCGGAAAACTTGAAACGAAATAAGAGAATTCAAAGCTTAGTATCAATGTGATAGAGAAGAGAACATAACTATTGTATACTTTAATTCAGTCTATGAAAAAAATCCAAACCACTGCCAAATCAAATAGTTACTTATTGTAATAGAAATAAGAAGTTGCAGAGTTTCAAACAGAGTATTGGTGTTGTGTGAGTGTATTGTCTGGTGGTGGGTTTAGGGAACTCACGGCGGCGACAAAAGAGAGCAGTTCGACGGCTAGGTGGAGCGCACGGATTGGTCGCAAAGTTTGAAGCAGGGCAACATGGCTTCCAGACGAACGCGAACCCGAACGGTGAACGGCGAGTGAACGCGAATGGTGAACGGCGAGTGAACGCGAACGGTGAACGGCGAGTGAACGCGAACAGTGAACGCCGAGCAAACTTGAACGGCGAAGAACGCGAACGAAGACGACGGCTGAACGAAGACACAAACGTTAACGGCAACCAACGGCGGCGGAAGCGCGGCTGAGAGGGCTTGGAGGAGAAGAAGAGGGAGGAGCTTGCCGTCGACCATGTTTGCTGGAGCTTGAAGGTGAACAGAGAGATCCACAATGATTCGAAGAAGAACAAGAAATAGAAGAAGGGTACGAAGATTAACAAGATGAAGAAGAAGTGGTTTCCATCAGTGACGAAGGCGAAGGCGAAGGGCGAAGGGCGAAGGGAGGAGCTCTTCCGATACAGCCGAGTAGTTTCGAAGGTGAAAGAGAGCATTAGGGTTAGTGGTTTCGAAGGGAAAAGAGAGATTAGGGTTGGGGATCGGGTTGGGGGCCGGGTTTGGGCCGGGTTGGGAGCCGGGTTTGGGAGCCAGGTTTGGGTCAATTGGTTGGGGCCCTTTCGCCACGTTTTTAAAACGTTATTGTTGCTCTCTACGGCCACGCTTTTGAAGCGTGGCAGAAAAGAAACCTTTGGCCACGCTTTTAAAACGTGGCAATGGTGTACCAGCATATAGCCACGCTTTTTAAGCGTGGCCGTAATGAAACCTTGTCGCCACGCTTTTAAAACGTCTTTGTTTCTCTTTATGGCCATGCTTTTGAAGCGTGGCAGAAAAAAACGTGGCCTTTTCTCTAATCAATTGCCACCCTTACAAAAGCGTGGCCGTTGATCCTTTTCGCCACACTTTTGAAGGGTGGTAAAAAAAAAAGTGGCCAAATCTCTTATCTATCGCCACCCTCATAAAAGCGTGGCCATTGACCACTTTTGGCCAATGCTTTCTCCATGGAGGTTTGGGGTGGATAGGAGGGTTCATTTGTTGGGAGAAAGGGTTCATGGTAGGAAGGTGGTTCATCTTGATAATGATAAGGAGATGGTGTATATTGAGGTGGTGGTTCTGTGTATGGTTCATTTGGCTCATAAGGTGGTTGGTATGGTGGGTACGGGTTAGGATCGTATGAGGGTGTTTGGTGGTAAGGGACTCGTGAGTATGGTGGTCCAAAGTCATGTTGAGGATATCTATCATTTTGGTATGCATTGTAAAGTGGTCTTTGTCTCTGATATCTAGGAGGGTGTTGTTGCCTAAAGGGTTGATCAGATCCTCTTGGCTCCGTCCATCTTTGATTGCTTTGACCTTGATGCATATTCCTGTTATAGCTTCCTCTTCATGCAACATAGTTATAACCAGACTCATAGCCAAAGGGGTGAGAGTTCATAGTAGTGAGAGAAGATAAAAATAGAAACTAACAAAAAGAAAGTATTTTGAAAAAGATATAATTTTTGAAATTTTTTTTTGAAAAATATTTACAATAACCAATAATAAGGCACATGTTTGCAATTCCCCGGCAACGGCGCCATTTTGACGTTAAGATTTTTGCTAGTGAAGAATTTTATAAAGTCGCGTTGTAGATATAGTTTCTAAACCAACAAAAATCCCTTCGTGCAAACGTTTTGGTTGTCACAAGTAACAAACCCCTAAATAAATTGATAACCGAAGTATTTAAACCTCGGGTCGTCTTCTCAAGGAATTGCAGGGAGGTATGTTCTTATTATTGGTTATGGAGATTGTAAATTGGGGTTTGAGATTGAGGAATGAATATGGCAAATAATTTAAATGGCAATTAAAATAAATAAATACTGTAAAGCAAACCTTTTTGGCAAGATATGAGAAATTGGAAGTCCAGACTTAGTTATTCTTATCAATAATAATGAAGTTGAATCTTAATTCCACTTAGTTAACCTTTGCTAAAGCAAAGGAAAGTCAAGGGACTAATTTATTTTGACCTTCGAATCCTATTTATTTCCTAAGAAAAGGTTGGGATTATTGAAGTTCAATTCAATTAGCAAAGATAACAGTTATCAATTATGTTGAGCTAAGATAACTCCTGAGTTACTGATTTCTTAACCAAGACCAAAAGGAAAGGGATTAAATCTACTGGAATAAAAATGTCTTCAGATTGGGAATAATCAATAACATGAATAAAAGAAGGCAATATTAACTGAAATACCTCAAATAACATTAATTCGAAAGAGTAATCTGTAACATAGAAAAATTCAAAAACTAAATTGAGAAAACAAGTAATGAAAAAGGAATATTGAACCTGATAAAAAGATAATTCTCAAGCAAATAAAATACTAAATCTAAATCCTAATCCTAAATCCTAAGAGAGAGGAGAGAGCCTCTCTCTCTAAAAACTACATCTAAATCCTAAAAAGTGAATTATCAAAAGCCTAATGATGAATGGATGCATTCCCCCACTTTATAGCCTCTAATCTGTGTTTTTCGGGCCAAAAACTGGGTCAAAAATAGCCCAGAAATCGCCCCCTGCGTATTCTGGTGCGTTCAGGTCGCGGGCAAGTGACGCGAAGGCGTTGCCCACGCGGCCGCGCGGATTGAAGTTCGCAGCTGCGACGCATCCGCGTGGATCACGCGTTCGTGTCACCTAGCCTCAGGGCAACTATGGAATATTATATATCAAATCGAAACCCCGGACATTTGCTTTCCAACGCAACTAGAACCGCATCGTTTGGACCTCTGTAGCTAAAGTTATAGCTGTTTGAGTGCGAAGATGTCAGGTTGGACAGCTTAGCAGTTTCTCCAACTTCTTGTATTCCTTCCACTTTTGTATGCTTCCTTTCCATCCTCTGAGCCATTCCTGCCCTATAATATCTGAAAACACTTAACACACATATCAAGGCATCTAATGGTAATAAGAGAGGATTAAACATAGTAAACTTAAGGCCATAGAAGCATGTTTTCAATCAAAGCACATAATTAGGAAGGCAAATGTAAAACCATGCAAATAGTATGAATAAGTGGGTAAAGAGTTGATAAAATCCACTCAATTAAGCACAAGATAAACCATAAAATAGTGGTTTATCAACCTCCCCATACTTAAACAATAGCATGTCCTCATGCTAAGCTCAAGAGAAACTATAAAGTTGAAGAGGAATGGTAGGATGTATGAAATGCAACCTATCTATATGAATGCAACTACATGCAACCTTCTTAGGTTCTTTGTTCTCTAGAGGAAGAAACCCTTGTTCTTCTCTAGATCTAGCTTTGATTTGATCTTCCTTGTTAATTCTGAATTGGGTTTTGTTAATTGCTACCTTTGGTTGCTTAATTTGAATTTCTTAGTATATTTTCACTCATATCTTGTGTTAGTTTATGAATTTTGTCAATTGTTACTTTGTACCCAATTCATGATTGTTGTGAATCTTGACTAGTTGATGTTTGATTGATGATTTTTTATGCTACATTGTGTTGCTTGAGCTATTGTAAGTTGATAATTGTTAGTGGGTAATTGTTAATTTCGATTCAATTGCAAGTTGAATATGTCTTTTGTTAATGCTTACCAAGTGTTTGATGAATTGTTTACTTTGATTATGGAGTAGTTCTTTTTACTCATGGCTTAGGCCAAGGGAATTGGGTAAACTTGAGTCATTGGGTCTAATGGATTTGATGATTTGAGAGTCCTTAGTGGTCAATTTGATACTCATTAATACTATCCTACTACTAGGTTAATTAGTAGTGAGGTGAGGCCTTATGGGTTGATGTTGACCAAAGCATTTGACGTACTTCTAGTTTGGAAGTAGACTTAATGAGTTCGGATCCTCATAATTGTCAAGATATAGTTGTTAAACAAGGATAGTGACCCCAATTCCCATGCCTAACCGAGAATTGCATTTATCATTCATATTTGAAAACCAATTTCTTAATTGTCTTGCTTAATTGTAGCTACTGTTTAGTTAAGAGTAGAATTAGATTGAATATTGTTTCCTTGGTTTGAAATCATTTACATCTTGCTCATTGTTTAGATTAGTTCCTTACATTTTCAATTGCTTGTTTGTTACAATTTGCAATTTACTTTCTTGTCAATGAATCACAACCCCGAATTTCTAACCAATGTTGAAGCACATGTTTGCCCATTCTTCGTGAGACGACCCGAGGTTTAAATACTTCGGTTACTTTCATTGGGGTTGAACTTGTGACAACCAATTCCACTCTAAATTTGATCCGCGAGGATTGTTGTTGGTAGAGCAATACTTGCAACACAACTTTCATTGAGAGAATCTCTTCCAATACGGTTCCCGCGTGCCTATCAGTAGGATCTGGGTTTTGGTGTTTGGATATGGTAACATATAATCCTCCCTCTACTTGGACCTATGATGATGTGTGGTATAATCAGGGACCAAGCATATCTCTTTTCATGAACAATTAGACTAAGGAATTGGCTATTGATCAAGATCTGAGAGATTGAGTCACCAAGGGATTGGGGCTCAATCAATAATGATTGCCAAGAGGTCAATGAGTTGCATGATTGAAGAGGATATAAGCTGGAATTGATCCAAAGAGACAACATCTCCTGATCTCAATGAATTTCCCCATTCTTATCTACCACTTTCTTTATAGCTTGCTTTTACATTCTGCAATTTCCCATTCCCATTTACAATTAAGTCATTTATGATTCTGCACTTTACAATTCTGCCATTTATAATTTCGCAATTACAATCTATCTATCTCGCTTGACTAATTCATCAATTAATTAAAACTGCTCAAATTTACCAATCTCTGTGGATACCATCCCACTCCACTGTGGGTTATTATTTAACGATAAGTTTGGTGCGCTTGCCAAAAGAGTGGATTCATAATCAACAATTTTATGGGGGTGAATTCCAAATCCGATCACAGATTCAGTTACTTGCTAATAAGGGCATGCATACTTTTCTGCTTTCATTCACTTCTTCTCATGTCTTAGTGCTTGCTTGGGGACAAGCAAGGTTTAAGTTTGGTGTTGTGATGACAAGTCATCCTATGCTAGTTTTACTAGCTTTTTCCTTGCTTTTGTTAAGTTTTATGCACTTTCTTGCACAATAAGTAAGTGATTGGAGTGGAATTCCATGTTTATCTTCATTTAATCAAACATCATTAATTTTATACAAAATTATGAGATTTATGCAAAAATTAAGTGATTATTATAACGATGCAATTTTTTATGATTTTGGTGAGACTTTGATTTCTTGTTTGATTGACTTTAAGTGAGAAAGTGAAGAAAAGGAGAAGCACTCCAGAGTAACGTTGCGTTTAAAGAAAGAACGCCACGCTCACTTGCGATGCGCACGCGTACAAGACGCCTACGCATCAGGGGCAATTATCGAAGACCCACGCATACGCATGCATGATGCGTACGCGTGGTTGTGGTTAGCGCTCGTTTTCAAAGAGAACGCTACATTCATTTACTCAGCATTTTCAGGGAGATTGAAATTTGGAGGCAAAGTTCTGCAATCGACACGCACGCGTCGATGGAGCACCTGGGACAAAGCACGTGCACGCGTGACTGGCGCTGAAGCCTGAATTGAGATTTTACTACCCACGCACACACGCAGAGGACGCGCACGCGTGGGCAGCGCTCACTAAGCCAACATAGCGCTAAATAAGAGAACGCTATTGAAGACGCGTTCGGGTGAAAGGGGCGCGCGAGCATGGTGGGAGCTGAAGACTGATAATGACGCGCACGCGTAAGTGACGCGTACGCGTCGATGAGCAAAGTCGCAAAGGGACGTGCGTGCGGAAGGGGTGCGCACACGTGGATGAATGAACGCTGCGCGTACTTTGAGAATGCAACGTTCCCCTAGAAGTAGCAACCAAGTGCCAATTTGATCCACTTCTCCACAGGCCAAAAAGCCTACTCCAAGTGCTTGAGGATTGAAATAGAAAGTGTATAAATAGGAGAAAATTTGATGGCATAGGGAGCTTTCTTTGAATTTCTTTTTAGAATTTTAGTATTGAGATCATATCTGAGTTTTCATTTTCTATTTTGTTTTCTCTGTTCTGCAACTTTTACTTTCTATTTTTAGGTCTTGAATTCAGATTGAAGAATTCAGCTGAAATTCTTCATCTGAGAGTCATCTTTTACTTTTCTGTTGATAGTTCTAAGAATTGGAGCTCTGATCTTAAGTTTCTTTCTTCTGCAATTTCTTTTCTATTTTGTTAAGAGAGCAATTGAGATCTAAATTTTCTTTCTGTTTTTGTTACTCTTCTGCAATTGTCAATTTCTCTCTTAGGATTTTAAAGTTGATCTAAGCTTTCATTCTGTTTTGATTCTTCTACAATGTTACATTTATGTTTTGGTACTAAAATCCTAATTTGAATTTCTTCAACTGAGAGTTCTTTAGTTTACTGCACTTTACATTTTCTAGTTCAGTTTTGATTCCCAGCACTCAGATCCCTTTATTCTTCATGCAATTTAAGTTTCCTGTCAATTTAGATTCAGCAATTTAAATTTCTTGCACTTTAAAGTTTCAGTTATTTACCTTTCTTGCAATTTATGTTTTAGCTCTTTTAATTTCTTGCATTCTAAGTTTCTGCAATTTACTCCTTCAACACTTTAAGCTTCTGCTAATTTACTTTTTGCACTCTAGTTTACTTGCAATTTCACTTCTACTAATCAAATTTCACTCAAATCATCAAATATTTGCTTAACTCAATTCATCATCATACTAAAGTTACTCAATCCATCAATCCCTGTGGGATAGACCTCACTCCCGTGAGTTATTACTACTTGATGCGACTCGGTATACCTGCTGGTGAGTTTGTATGGAATCGTTTTTACCTCATCACGTGGGTCGATCCCACGAGGATCGATGGATTAAGCAACAATGGTTAAGTGATTTGCTTAGTTAAACAAATAGAAAAGAGGGTTTGGGTCACAAATGCATTAAACAGTAAATTCAGAAAATTAATAAAGCAAGCAGTAAAAAGGTTGTGAAATATGTGTGGAGAAACAGTTAAGGCTTCAGAGTTATTTATTTTTCGGATTGACTTTTCTTACTAACTATTTTAATCATGCAAGATTTAATTCATGGCAAACTATAGGTGACTAAACCCTAATTTCTTAGACCTTTTTAGTCTCCTCTAAAATTCATCAACCGCCAATTCCTTGGTCACTTAATTCCAATTAGAGGGTGAAGTTCAATTCTAGTTTATATGCCACAGAAATCCTAATTACCCAAATATAAGAGGATTATATGTCACGTACACTATTAAGTCCAGATAATTAGAAATTTAGGAGAATATGTTTTCAAGTTGTTGTTCAAGTAAAGAGCTTTTCCAAGTTATACAGGAACTCAATTAGAAAGAGGGTCATACTTCCGTTTCACCCAAATTCATAAGATAAAGAACGAAAATAATTCTTGAAATATAAATCAGTGCATGAATTAAAATAAAAAAACAATAGAATCAATCTATACAATAGACAGAGCTCTTAACCTTAACAGTGGAGGTTTAGTTGCTCATGGTTCTGAGTAAAAACTAGGATTCTGGAAAACTATAAATTTAGAATGAGGTAGAAGAAAAGAGATTTCCTAATCCTAATAAATATAAAATATATTTCCTAATAATAAATAATATATTTTCCTAATTTTAATAATAAAAGTTAAATCAAAATTAATTTAATTGATCCGTGCAGGGCTTGAGGAGTGTGGGGATCATTGGACTCATTAAGGTCCACGCTGAACTTGAGAATTTCCAAGTTCAGCGTGGAGGAGGCAGTGGCTTCTTCGTTGGTTTTCCATTGAGTTCACGCTGAACTTGGAGATCCTCAAGTTCAGCGTGGAGGAGGCCATTGGAAAGCTCCTAAAGTTAGCTTTCCAATGTCGCTAGATTCACATCAATTGGACCTCTATAACTCAAGTTATTTCTATTTGATTGCTAGGAGGTCGGGGTTGACAGCATCATTCGCTTTCTTCCTCTTCTGCTACAAAACTCTGTCAAATCTATCCGAATGCTACCTGAAATAAACAGGAATGCACACAACTCAAAGTAGCATCCATAGTGACTAAAGATATTTAAATCTTGATTAAACTCAACAATTTGAATACAAATCCACTAGGAAAAGATAGAGAAAATGCTTACACATCAATAACATCCCAAAATGAAGTATCAAACATCAAAATAATACCACTCCACACAATCATAAAGGAGTCAAAAGATATCAAGATAACTCATCAATGCATGAGATAAGTCTAACTTTAACACCCATGAAAAATAGAAAAAGAAAGCAAGCAAAATAGCAAGAATGCATTAATCAAAATGTAACTAAGAACAAATGATAAAGAGAGCAATTAAATACAACTAATGAGAGAAAAATTTAAACAAAGAAAAGAAAAGAAAGAGGTGTAGAAAACCCTAAGGATAGGAAGAAGATGAGGTGGAGTGCAAGTGGAAATCATAGAAGAGAAGAGGCAGAAAAAAAAGAGAGAAAAGGTGGGATCGCCGAAAGTGGTGGTCACTGGTGGATGATGCCGCCGGTGGTAGTGGGTGGAGATAAGGTGGTAGGAGGGAGGAAGAAGAAGGGAAGATGGAATATAAGAAGAAAATTGAAGAAAGGAATGAAAACAGGGCGCACTGGGTGTTAACTACGTCGTGGACGCGACGCGTGCGCGCAGTCCACGCGTGCGCTTGGATGTGTAGGATGGAGTAGGGACACGTGAGCGTCACCCATGCGTACGCGTGGGTAGCAGAAATGGGAAGGACGCGGACACGTTAGGGAATGCGCATGCGTTGAGACAGTCGCGCGGTGTGCACAAATGCAGCGTAAAACTCACTCAACTCTCTGGTTGAAGTACCAAGAGGTGGCTGCAGGGACATCGACCCGTACGCGTCGGGCGACGCGTGCACGCATATGGGCAAAAGGAATACGACGCGTAAGCATCTGTCACGCTTACGCGTGGATAGGAGTTATGCCCCCAGCACAATTGTGGCGCGGTGTTCGCACAACTCTCGGGTTTTGAGTACCAAGAGTTGCAGATGCGCAATCGACGCGCACGCGTCGCCCACGCTTACGCATGGGTTGCATGGACAAAAGCAGGGATGCATGCGCGTCATCCACGCTTACGTGTGGATGCACGAAATAGTAAGGGACGCGTACGCGTCCTCCACGCTTATGCGTGGATAGCCCCACCCGCCCTTTTTTTTTCATAAAAATGAAGAAATGCATTTTTAATACAATCTTGGCAGGTATTGAAGCTAAAACGGTTAAAAATACTAAAAAATCCATGCAATACTCAAAATGAAGTGTTTTCTTCAACATTATGTATCCAACCTAACCAAGATCAATGACAATCTTCATGAATATCTTACCCAAGTCAAGCAAAATCAAGCCTATCTAGATAAACTCTAGAACTAAACAATCACAAAAATCCAGCAAAGAGTCTAAAAACTACATGCAAAAGATATACAAAAGGAAGATCTTACCATGGTGGGGTGTCTCCCACCTAGCACTTTTCTTTAACGTCCTTAAGTTGGACGGTCATGAGCTCACATTTCTTCGCCTTCGGGTGCATCCTCAAGGAAACCGACAAACAATCCTCCCAATCAAAATATGGTTGTCATGTGTACAAACCCCAATGAAAATTTAACTGAAGTATTTAAACTTCGGGTCGTCTCACAATGAATTGCAGGGAAGTGTTCTTGTTATTGGCTATGAAAGAATGTTTTGGGGTTTTTGTAATAAGGAACAATAAATGTAAATGACAAGAAAGTAAATAAAACTCAAATGATAAAAAGGTCTTGGCAAGGGTTGATGGTTAATAATCTTTATCCTTGTCACTAACCACAATATGATAATTACAAAGATCAATCCCATTAAGTCATCCTCTAACAAATGAAGGAAAGTCAAATGGGTTACATCAATCCTAATCTATAAGTCCTAGCATCCTCACTAATTAATCTTAGTGAAAGCTAGAGTCAATCGATACCAAACATCAATCACTTGGACATTAGCAACTCAAGTTCACCTAAGTTAGCATCCCAAGCCAAGAACATAAAAAATATACTCTAATATCCTTCCAAGCATTTTGTCAAACACTTGGAAGGCATAAAAGGAAAGCAAGATAAAATTGCAAGAATTAATAAAAAATCTACTACTACCCAATACAAGTAATCAACAATAGCAACTAAAGAAAGCGAAATTAACATGAAATACCTCAAATTATTTTAAAGGAAATTGAAATTGACAATAGTATTCATAAAATAAACATACCCAAAATGAGAAATTAACAAGAGAAGAAAGGAAAATCAAGGTACTACAACAAGGAATTGTAAAAAGAACAAGATGAAAACATGAAATTAAATCTAGATCTAAGAAAGATTAACGTAATCCTAACCTAATTCTAGAGAGAAGAGGGAGCTTCTCTCTCTAGAAAACTAACTAAAGGCTCATCATCACTACTGATGATGTGAAATTAGATTCCACACAAACTCGACGGCAAGTATACCGGGTCGTATCAAGTAGAAAACTCACGTGAGTGAGGTCGATCCCATGAGGATTGATGGATCAAGCAACTTTAGTTAGTGATAAATTTAGTTAAGCTAACAGTGGTGGATTAAGTGAGATTGAACTAGCCGAATGTAAATTGCAGGAAATGTAAAGTGCAGAATGTAAATCGCATCAAATGTAAAGGGATTGAGTGCAGGAAAATTAAAGAAAGCAGTAAATCAAAGCAAGAATAAATGACAGAAAGAGAAATTCACTAGGGATTGGAGATATCATAATCCACAATGACTCAAATGGTCTCAACTCCTTTCTCAATCATATGAGTAGATCTATGGCGGATTGAAATTGATTGGATCTCAATTCCTTGGCAATTCAATCTCTCTAATCACAATCAATCTTGCCAACTCCCTGATCTAATTATCGTGAGAAGAGGTTAAGTGTATGTCTCTCATCCATAAGCCACACTAACTCTCAAGATCTCAATTCCTCCCGAATGGTGTTGATCAAGAAAGTAGTGAAGGATAGAGCCTCAGTTCTAATGCTCATGATTCCCCTTCCGAGGCTCACACAAGCATTCACAGATTCAATCCCCTTATGGAGTGAATGAATCATCAATCAAAACAGAGGATATCCAATAGCTATTCAATTTAATTGAGAAGAAGAAGAAATTCACTAAATCATGCGAATCATAATAGAGCTCCTCCAACTAATGATTGGGGTTCAATGGATCATAGCTCTAAGAACATTAGCAGAAAATGTAAATTATAGGAAAGTAAATCAAGCTTAATAGAAACAGCAATATAAAAGTGGCAGAAAGGAAAGTTGCAGAAGAGAATTGCAGAATTGAAATTGCATAAGCTAAATTTGAATTCAATACTGAAATGTTAAAGTGCAAAAAAATAAAAGTGTTTACAAGAGCCTTCTATTCTACTCCTACTCCTACTTCTACTTCTACTACTACTCCTACTGTATTCCAGCGCTCCCTCCTTTCCTAATGAAACTGATGCCTTTATATAGGCTTTCTTAAACTACAAATTGAAATGAAATTCAAAACAAATTATAATTAAAAGAAATTCCTAGTCTAAATGATCCTTGTGGTCTTCATTGAGTGATCAGAGTGGGCTTGCTTGCTTGTAGTTCAAATGGGCTTGGAATGAAGCTAATTTGAGCAGAAAAGCACTTCCAGGTGAGGGTAGCGTTCATTTAGAGAACGGAGCGTTCGGGCACCCACGCATATGCTTGTGCGTCCCTCGTGTTTTGGCTCATCGATGCGTACGTGTCACCCACGTGCACGCGTCCCTTGCAACGTTCACTTTCAGAGTGTAGCGTTCGTGAAATGAATGCTCCTTCCATGCATATGCGTCACCCATGGATATGCGTGAATTGCAAAATGTGACATCCACGCTGCGCTCAATTCATGCATTCGCGTGCTTCTTCCCAAAAATCACATCCACGCGTACCCATCATACACGCAAACGCGTCGACGGCTAAATTTCAAATCAAATTTTCAAAAGCATCGCAGGTGCTCTTTTGAAGTGAACGTAGCGTTCATTGCTGGTGAACACTGATCCTCCTTCCACGCTTGTGCGCCATGCGTGTGTACGCGTGGATCTCCAAAAGTGTCATCTTGCGTATAACCGCCTTGTACGTGTACGCGTCACTTGTGAACGTAACATTCATCAAATAAACGTAGCATTCTCCTGCACTTCTTCCTTCTTTGTTTCTTCCTCTCATTTTTTCACCTGTCATCAACCAAACAGATACATCAAAGCCTTGGCATAATCATCAAATCTTGCATCACTCATATTATCAACTGAATTTGCAAAAAAATCTCATGAAAATGCATAAAATCAACAATGTTTGATTGAATCAGGACAATCATGAATTTCTCATCCAAGCACTTACTTATTGCCTAGAAATGTATGAAAACCAAGTAAAAACAGATAAAAATTGCTAGTAAAACATGTACAAAATGACGTGTCATCAACTACCCTAAGTGCTCCCCCCTTGTCCAATCTTCAATTCTGCATGAAATAGCCTCTGGAATCCACTGGAATTGGGCCTGGGAAGCTCAAAAATCGTCCCCAGCGTTTTCACTTGAATAAAGTTACGTGCGAGCATCGACCTGTACGCATGGGTCACTGATGAGTCTGGAATTCACATCCCATAAAATTTTTTATTATGAATCCGCTCTTTTGGCAAGTCCCCCAAAATTATCATCAAGTATTAACCCACAGTGGAGTAGGGTCGTATCCACAGAGATTGGTCGTTTTGAGCAATTTTAATCCATTGGTGAACTAGTCAAGCTAAACAAAATAGATTGTGGTTGTAAAATTGTAAATGGGCAGAAACTTAAATGACATGAAAGTAAAGAAAAGCAGTAAAGTGCTGAAATAGAATTCGCAAGAATGTAAAGAGCAGAAACATAAATGACTGAATTATAAAGGGGAATGGGGGATTGCAGAATGTAAATGGAAGCTATACAGAAAGTGATAGATGAGAATAGGGCGAATTCATTGAGATCAGGAGATGTTATCTCTTTGGATTAAATTCAGCTTATATCTTCTTCAATCATACAACTCATTGACCTCTTGGCAATCATGATTGATTGAGCCCCAATCCCTTAGAGACTCAATCTCTCAGATCTTGATCAATAGCCAATTCCTTGGACTAATTGCTTATGAAGAGAGATATGCTTGGTCCCTGATTATACCACACATCATCATAGGTCTAGGTAGAGGAAGGATTGTATGTTACCATATCCAAACACCAAAACTTAGATTCTCCTCAAGTGTGACAAGGGATTTCTAGCATGGTTTCATGTTTCCTTTTTCAAGGTTCCCATGAAACCCATTTTGTATTCAACCTCTTTCCCAAGATGATTGAACACTAAGTATGGAAAACAAAATTCCTTTTAGCAAATCTAAGAGAATATGAAAAGAACTCAATAAACATGATCTTCCAACTGGCGTGTGGCTGGCACTTCAGTGGCGTGCCACATCCTCATTCATTAGCCTCCCTAGCGTGCCACACCTTCGAGCCCAAGTGGCATGCCCAAGGTCTTTTAATCACCCATGTAGCCTGGCGTGCCACGCCTTTGAGCCAAAGTGGCACGCCCAGGTCTTCTCCCACTTCTTCTTGCTTCTGGAAAATTGAACTAGCACAACCTCATTTCAAAATAATGTACTATACTATTCATCAAATATTGCATGAATTACAATGATCAAATGAGATTTTGCTCTTTTGTGGTCCTTTTTATGCAAGAAAAAAGGGTAGATGATGCAAGTCATCACAACACCAAACTTAAGCTTTGCTTGTCCCAAGCAAATCAATGTGAGTGGTTTCTATAAGAATTGAGACTGGACCTTGAGTGGATACAGACATAACTAAGGATAGAACTAAGTGTTTAACACATGCATGCATATTTTGGTTTAAATGTCATATAGAGCTTCCAAATCCTTGAGAGTTCTTTCAAATATAAGCTTCAGGGGTCCTTTTTATTGATTGTAACCTTGAAGTAGTAAGAGTCATTTCATTTTCTTTTCTGGTTGTTCTTTCTCCTCTGTTTATTCACCACGATTCTAAGTTTTTTGTCTCAAGACAACCCTTTAGTTAGGCTTTCAATTAGCACTCCCAAACCAGTTGGCTTTAGGGTAGTAGGTGTTGAAACATCCCTAAGAATTTACTTGCCCAGGTCTCTTCTTGACACATTTTCACCACAAGCAGCTACTAGGATTTTCAACTCTTTTGAGATTTTTAATGTTTCTCTCCATCCTAGTAGTTGATGCTCAGAGCCTTAGGTCTTTATTGCTTACTACTTCTTGGTTCTATTGATGTTCAAGGAAGACCCCTTATCCTCTATTTGTCATACTTTCTAAGACTAGTTTCCTTTCATGACTCATTTTCTTTTTATTTCATTCAAGGTTCTACACTTAGTTCCTTGTCCTTTAGTTTGTGAATGATCTCTCTTGGTCTTAGTCTCTTTTACTATTGTTCTTGCACAACTCACAACAACTTCTATGGAGACAAACTATTCTTTATTAATGATGAAAAAGACTTGAAATTAACATTACATTTTATTTCTTGTAATTCAAAGGACTCACAAAAGACTTCAGTCACAAACAACTAAGCATGAAACATAAACTATCCTAATGTTGCAATTTATTCTTGGACAGAAAATTAAAACAGAGATAAGAGAAAAAAATAACTTAAACATGATTAAGAAAATAGAGAGTGTCAATCATGGGACTTAACAACCTTGAGTAGCTTCAATTCATTGGCCCCTTTCCCTTGTCTTTCTTCTTGGCAGAGGAAGAGTCATCTTTCTTGAAAGATCCTTCTTGTGCCTTTTTATCCTTTGGCTTCTAAAATCCCAGCCTTCTCATGCAGGATTTCACATTTTCATTGTGCTAGTATGCGATTTCTTCCTGCCTAGCACTGAGTTCCTCCAATTTTTACATATAGGTAGGGTAATTGGGGTTCAGGTTGGCTACTGCATTGCACAAGTAGCTCAACTTTATTTGTGCGTAGCAATCATAGTCTTCTTTTGTTAAAGTTATGGCATTGTAAAGGTGTCTGAACTCAGCTAGGCTCCCCATTTAATGTAATTGGTATTCCAGAATCATTCCTAGGTTGCGTTGGATCTCCCCCCAATTGACCTGGTCTCGCTGCTCCTTCAGCTGCTCTATACTTCCTTGGAGTTGTTGTATGTTTTCATTCACTTGGTTCCATTGTTGTTGTTGACTGTCCTTGAATTGATTGACATCTTCTCTCAGATGGTGTAGGTCTCCTCTCATTTGGTGTACATCTCCTTGCAGTTGCTCCTAGTTGAATCCTTTAGGAAATTATTGGTATTGTTGATATGGTGGTGGTGGTTGGAGTGCTAGGAATTGTGGTTGCTCCTCTGCCTCTCCTTCTTCTTCTTGTTGTTGTGCCATATGAGCATGAGCAGTGATGCGGCAAAAATTAGTGAATTAAAAATTATTAAAATATATACGTTGCAAGTATATTTCTTAAGTCACCAGAAATTCACTTATCAATTTATAAAGGTGTCACATGAATTTAAAATTAAAATACTGGGAGTATGAATCCCAAGTTGTCTCCCAACGAGTTACAGAAAAGTGTGCTATTTTATTAATCAGATGTTTTCAAAAAGGTTTGAGTTGAGTAAACAGGAAATAAAATTGGAGAATTTGAATAATGTAAATAAAAGCCTTGACTGGGAGTTGATTAGTTGGAAGCCCCGCTGTTGTTGGATTACTCTCTAGATTAATTGATAATTAAAGGTTATCCTGTTTAGTTATCTCTTACTATGTAAGAGAAAGTCAAACATGTTGGGATGCTATGCCCGTTCACAAGTTGCAACCCACTTAATTAAAAGGGGTTGGTGTTAGTGACTGGAGGGCAAGCCAACAATAACCCAATTATAATCTTTCTTTCAAGCCTTCCAACTCAAGGGTTCCTTTCAATCAACTCCCCATCAAGTTAGGGAACTACTCACTCATTGTGAATGTAAAATTCATAACATATAAAAAGGAATTAAGGAAAGACATTGTAAATAAAAATAAAAAATAATCAATTAAAAATAAAAGTAATCCTTGTATTAAATAATCCTAAAAATATTCCAATGGTAAAATTAACAAAGCAAAGGACATGGAAGAGTAAAGCCAAGTAAAGAAAACGAACTAGAATGACGAAGTCTTGATGAGGTAATAACTCTTCTCAATATCCCAATGCAAAAAGTGGTAGAAAAATAAAATCCTAAGAACTATGAATATCTAGAGAGAAAAACCTAGAGGAGGAGTAAAAACTAGATCTAAAACTAAAACTGCGTATATTGAATTGTTGTTCTGGTTTCTGCATGTTCTCTGGCTCTAGTCTGCTGTTCTGGGCCGAAAACTGGGTCAAAATAAGGTCTAAAATGGCCCCCAGCGAATTCTGCAGATTATGCAGATTGCGCACGTCACGCGATCGCGTCATCCATGCGGTCGCGTCATCCATGCGGTCGCGTCATTTGCGTTTTTCCTTGCCGCGCGTTCACGTCATTTACGCTTCGGCATCACTTGTGCTTTTCCATTCCGCGCGGTCGCGTGAGCCATGCGGCCGCGTCATTGCGATTTCTCCTCTTTCGCGCGAACGCGTGAGCCATGCGGCCGCGTCACTTCTCGTTAGTCATCTCCTCAATTTCTCGTGTTCCTTCCATTTTTGCTAGCTTCCTTTTCAATCTCCAACTCATTCATGCCCTATAAAGCCTGAAACACTTAACACACAGATTACGGCATCGAATGGAATAACGAAAAATTAAAATGCATAATTAAAAGTCTCTAGGAAGCACTTTTCAATCATGTAATAAATTCAGGAAGGAAATATAAATGCATGCTAAATTAATGAATAAGTGGGTAAGGATTATGATAAAACCACACAATTTAACACAATATAAACCATAAAATAGTGGTTTATCAACCTCCCCACACTTAAACATTAGCATGTCCTCATGCTTAATTGAAGGAGATAAGATAAGTAAGTATGAACATGTAGAAACTTGGTGGACGAAATTGTGATTCACTCTCTTTGTATGGAATTTAAAAATTGGCTTTATTGGAATTTATGATCACAACTCCGTTCAACTAACCAGCAAGTGTACTGGGTCGTCCAAGTAATAAACCTTACGCGAGTAAGGGTCAATCCCACAGAGATTGTTGGTATGAAGCAAGCTATGGTCATCTCGTAAATCTCAGTTAGGCAGATTAAATTGGTTTATGGGTTTTCGAATAATTAATAATAAAAAGAAAATAAAAGGGATAGAGATACTTATGTAAATCAAGAGTGGGAATTTCAGGTAGGTGGATGGAGATGCTGTGCTCCTCTTGAATCTCTACTTTCTCATTACATTCTTCCAATCCTTCTTACTCCTTTCCATGGCAAGCTGTATGTAGGGCATCACCGTTGTCAATGGCTACATCCCATCCTCTCAGTGAAAATGGTCCTATGCTCTGTCACGGCATGGCTAATCATCTGTCGGTTCTCAATCAGGTTGGAATAGAATCCCTTGATTCTTTTGCGTTTGTCATCACGCCCAGCCTTCAGGAGTTTGAAGCTCGTCACAGTCATTCAATCCCAGAATCCTACTCGGAATTCCATAGACAAGGTTTAGAATTTCCGGATCCTCATGAATGCCGCCATCTATCTAACTTATACCACGAAGATTCTGTTGGGGAAGCTAAGAGATATGCGCCCGGCCTAAGGTAGAACGGAAGTGGTTGTCAGTCACGCGCGTTCATAGGTGAGAATGATGATGAGTGTCACGGATCATCACATTCATCAAGGTGAAGTGCAACGTATATCTTAGATTAAGAATAAAATTGATTTGGATAGAAAATAATAGTAATTGCATTGAAACTTGAGGTACAGCAGAGCTCCACACCCTTAATCTATGGTGTGTAGAAACTCCACCGTTGAAAATACATAAGTGAGAGAGGTTCAGGCATGGCCGAATGGCCAGCCCCCAAAACGTGGTCACTGGATCAAAATACAATCCAGGGATCAAAACCAAGATGATAATATGATAGTAAAGAGTTCTATTTATAATAAACTAGCTACTAGGGTTTACAGAAGTAAGTAATTGATGCATAAATCCACTTCCGGGGCCCACTTGGTGTATGTTTGGGCTGAGCTTGGTCTATTCACGAGCTGAGGCTTTTCTGGGAGTTGAACTCCAAGTTATAATGTGTTTTGGGCGTTCAACTCCGGATCATGACGTGTTTCTGGCGTTTAACTCCAGACAGCAGCATGTACTTGGCGTTCAACGCCAAGTTACGTCGTCAATTTCCAAATAAAGTATGGACTATTATATATTGCTGGAAAGATCTGGATGTCTACTTTCCAATGCCGTTGAGAGCGCGCCATTTGGAGTTCTGTAGCTCCAGAAAATCCATTTTGAGTGCAGGGAGGTCAGATTCCAACAGCATCAGCAGTCCTTTTGTCAGCCTTTTTCAGAGTTTTACTCAGGTCCCTCAATTTCAGCCAGAATTTACCTGAAATCATAGAAAAACACACAAACTCCTAGTCAATTCCAGAAATGTGAATTTAACATAAAAACTAATGAAAACATCCCTAAAAGTAACTAGATCATACTAAAAACTACTTAAAAACAATGCCAAAAAGCGTATAAATTATCCGCTCATCACAACACCAAACTTAAATTGTTGCTTGTCCCCAAGCAACTGAAAATAAAATAGGATAAAAAGAAGAGAATATACTATAAATTTAGAATATCAATGAATATTAGTTCTAATCAGATGAGCGGGACTTGTAGCTTTTTGCTTCTGAACAGTTTTGGCATCTCACTTTTTCCTTTGAAGTTTAGAATGATTGGCTTCTCTAGGAACTTAGAATTTCAGATAGTGTTATTGATTCTCCTAGTTAAGTATGTTGATTCTTGAACACAGCTACTTTTTGAGTCTTGGCCGTGGCCCTAAGCACTTTGTTTTCCAGTATTACCACCGGATACATAAATGCCACAGACACATAACTGGGTGAACCTTTTCAGATTGTGACTCAGCTTTGCTAGAGTCCCCAGTTAGTGGTGTCCAGAGCTCTTAAGCACACTCTTTTGCTTTGGATCCTTTTTACCCTTGCCTTTTGGTTTTAAGGGCTATTGGCTTTTTCTGCTTGCTTTTTCTCTTTTTTTTTTCAAAATATTTTTTTTCGTCAATTAATTTTTTAATTTTTTTCGCCATTCACCGCTTTTTCTTGCTTCAAGAATCAAATTTATGATTTTTCAGATCATCAATAACATTTCTCTTTGTTCATCATTCTTTCAAGAGCCAACAATTTTAACATTCATAAACAACAAGATCAAAAATATGCACTATTTAAGCATTCATTCAGAAAGCAAGAAGTATTGTCACCGCATCAATATAATTAAACTAAATTCAAGGATAAATTCGAAATTTATGTACTTCTTGTTCTTTTGAATTAAAACAAATTTTTTTTTATTTAAGAGAGGTGAGGGATTTATAGAATTTATTCATAGCTTTAAGACATAGTTACTACATACTAATGATCATGTAATAGATAAACATATAAAAAAATGAAAAGTAGGAAAAAAAAATTTTAGAACAAGGAATGAGTCCACCTGAGTGAGGGTGGCGCCTTCTTGAAGATCCAATGGTGCTTTTTGAGCTCCTTTATGTCTCTTCCTTGCTTCTGTTGCATGATCCCTAGTGATTTTGGTGTTCCTATCCTTAGTTGCTTCCAATAATTATGTGGAGGAACATGTATCCCCTGAGGTATCTCAGGGATTTCTTGAAGAGGGAATTTCTCATGCTTTCTTGATGTGCAGTCAAATGCTCTTCTACTGAGCTATGGACCCTTTACATGAAACTTTCCATCTCCCATGACTTGGAGGTGGAAGCTTTTTGTCTTTCCTTTTCTCTTTTTTTTTTTTTGAGGTTTCTCTGAATTATTGATTTTTAGTTTCTCTTGACTTCCTCTTCAGAGTCCTTTCAGGTTCAGGATCTGCTCCAATAAGAATGTTCTTGTCCTTGCTCCTGCTCATATAGGGAAGAAGAGAACAAGAAAAGAAAGAGGAATCCTCTATGTCACAGTAAAGAGGTTCCTTATTGTTAGTAGAAGAAGAAAGGAATAAAAGTGGAGAATCCAATCACAATGGTGAGGATAGAGACAGTGATTGGAGATGAAGAGAGGTGAAGAGAAGTGTTAGTAAATAAATAATTAAATAGAAGAAGAGGAGAGATAGAGGATTTCAAAAATAATTTTGAAAAATGGGTTAGTAATTCCGAAAATTAAAGGAAGAAATAAAATTAAAATTAAAATTTGAAACAATTAGTTAATTAAAAAGAATTTTGAAAAAGAGGTGAGATATTTTCGAAAATTGAAGAGGGAAAAGTCGTTAGGTGGTTTTGAAAAAGATAAGAAACAAACAAAAAGTTAATTAGTTAGTTGAAAAAAGATATTAAAATCAATTTTGAAAAGATAAGAAGATAAGAAGTTCAAAAAGATATTTTAAAATTTTTTTGAAAAAGATAAAATTTTGAAAAAAAATATGATATAAAAGATATGATTTAAAAAGATATGGTTTTGAAAAGATAAGATTGAAATTAGTTTTGAAAAAGATTTGAATTTTAAAATCACAATTAATGACTTGACTCACAAGAAATCACAAGATATGATTTTAGAACTTAAAATTTGAATCTTTCTTAAGAAAGTAACAAACTTGAAATTTTTGAATCAAAACATTAATTTTTGATGCAATTTTCGAAAATATGATGTAAAGATAAGAAAAAGATTTTGAAAATATTTTGAAAAAGATTTTTGAAATTTTTGAAAATGATGAAAAAATGGAAAAGATATGATTTTTGAAAAATATTTTAAAAAGATAAGATTTAAAAAGATAAGATATTTTTTGATTTTTGAATTTTTTTTTTATGAGAGAGAAAAACACTAAAAATACTCAATGCATGAAAATTTTGGATCAAAACACATGATGCATGCAAGAACACTATGAATGTCAAGATGAACACCAAGAACACTTTGAAGATCATGATGAACATCAAGAACATATTTTTGAAAAATTTTTAAGAAAAGAAAACATGCAAGACACCAAACTTAGAAATTTTTCATGTTTAGACTCTATGAATGCAAGCTTAAGAATGCATATGAAAAACACCATACAACACAAAACAAGAAAATATGAAGATCAAACAAGAAAGTTCATCAAGAACAACTTGAAGATCATGATGAACACTATGAATGCATGAATTTTTCGAAAATTTTATGCAAGAAAAAGATGAACATGCAATTGACACCAAACTTATGACTTGACACAAGACTCAAACAAGAAACACAAAATATTTTTGATTTTTATGATTTTATAATTTTTTTTTGTATTTTATTTGATTTTTTTCGTAAAAAATTATAGAGAAAATAAAATAAGAAATTCAAAAAATTTTTAACAAGAATTCCAGGAATCATGCAGGAATTAGACATGGCTCAATAGCCAGCCAAGCTTTTAATGAAAGCTCCAGTCCAAAACACTAGACATGGCCAATGGCCAGCCAAGCTTTAGCATCTGGGTCAGACATACAATAGCTAAATCATCAAATTAACTTGCCTCTATGCTGATGGTTTGGAAGCCTCAGTCTAAAAGAATTTAGACATGGCTTTACAGCCAGCCAGGCTTCAACATTTTTCATGAAACTCCAGAATGCATAGTAAAAAAAATTTGAATAATTTTCGAAAATAGGGAGAAGATTTTGAAAAGATTTTCGAAATTTTTTTTTAAAATAAAATAAAAATTACCTAATCTGAGCAACAAGATGAACCGTTTGTTGTCCATACTCGAACAATCCCCGGCAACGGCGCCAAAAACTTGGTGGACGAAATTGTGATTCACTCTCTGTGTATGGAATTTAAAAATTGGCTCTATTGGAATTTATGATCACAACTCCGTTCAACTAACCAGCAAGTGTACTGGGTCGTCCAAGTAATAAACCTTACGCGAGTAAGGGTCGATCCCACAGAGATTGTTGGTATGAAGCAAGCTATGGTCATCTCGTAAATCTCAGTTAGGCAGATTAAATTGGTTTATGGGTTTTCGAATAATTAATAATAAAAAGAAAATAAAAGGGATAGAGATACTTATGTAAATCAAGAGTGGGAATTTCAGGTTGGTGTATGGAGATGCTGTGCTCCTCTTGAATCTCTACTTTCTCATTACATTTTTCCAATCCTTCTTACTCCTTTCCATGGCAAGCTGTATGTAGGGCATCACCGTTGTCAATGGCTACATCCCATCCTCTCAGTGAAAATGGTCCTATGCTCTGTCACGGCACGGCTAATCATCTGTCGGTTCTCAATCAGGTTGGAATAGAATCCCTTGATTCTTTTGCGTTTGTCATCACGCCCAGTCTTCAGGAGTTTGATGCTCGTCACAGTCATTCAATCCCAGAATCCTACTCGGAATACCATAGACAAGGTTTAGACTTTCCGGATCCTCATGAATGCCGCCATCTATCTAACTTATACCACGAAGATTCTGTTGGGGAATCTAAGAGATATGCACCCGGCCTAAGGTAGAACGGAAGTGGTTGTCAGTCACCCGCGTTCATAGGTGAGAATGATGATGAGTGTCACGGATCATCACATTCATCAAGGTGAAGTGCAACGTATATCTTAGATTAAGAATAAAATTGATTTGGATAGAAAATAATAGTAATTGCATTGAAACTTGAGGTACAGCAGAGCTCCACACCCTTAATCTATGGTGTGTAGAAACTCCACCGTTGAAAATACATAAGTGAGAGAGGTTCAGGCATGGCCGAATGGCCAGCCCCCAAAACGTGGTCACTGGATCAAAATACAATCCAGGGATCAAAACCAAGATGATAATATGATAGTAAAGAGTTCTATTTATAATAAACTAGCTACTAGGGTTTACAGAAGTAAGTAATTGATGCATAAATCTACTTCCGGGGCCCACTTGGTGTATGTTTGGGCTGAGCTTGGTCTATCCACGAGCTGAGGCTTTTCTTGGAGTTGAACTCCAAGTTATAATGTGTTTTGGGCGTTCAACTCCGGATCATGACGTGTTTCTGGCGTTTAACTCCAGACAGCAGCATGTACTTGGCGTTCAACGCCAAGTTACATCGTCAATTTCCGAATAAAGTATGAACTATTATGTATTGCTGGAAAGATCTGGATGTCTACTTTCCAACACCGTTGAGAGCGCGCCATTTGGAGTTCTGCAGCTCCAGAAAATCCATTTTGAGTGCAGGGAGGTCAGATTCCAACAGCATCAGCAGTCCTTTTGTCAGTCTTTTTCAGAGTTTTACTCAGGTCCCTCAATTTCAGCCAGAATTTACCTGAAATTATAGAAAAACACACAAACTCCTAGTAAAGTCCAGAAATGTGAATTTAACATAAAAACTAATGAAAACATCCCTAAAAGTAACTAGATCATACTAAAAACTACTTAAAAACAATGCCAAAAAGCGTATAAATTATCCGCTCATCAAAACTCATGCAATGCAATGCAACCTATATATATGAATGCAACTATATGATTCTTGCCCACTTGATCAAAAGTAAATAAGCTCTTCAAAATAATTACAAATCAAATTCCACTAATTCTATCATTATACAGTAAGACAGATAAAAGTGCAAGAAGCTAGCTCATGAAAGCAGGGAACATGGAAATTCAAGCATTGAACCCTTACTGATGATGTATGTACGCTCTAATCTCTCTAGTGTATAGGGTAATCACTCTATCCTTCTCTAATCATGCTTTCTAACTTTTGTTTTTCTCCTAACCAATCAACAACAGTTAATATACCAATGCAAACATCATGAGGTCTTTTCAAGGTTGTAATGGGGCCAAAGTAAGGATAGGGATACATATATGGTTAAGTGAGTTTATAAATTGAATCTTTAATTAACCCAGCTTTAACGCAACCTATATATTTTATACAACTTTAGAATTCATACCTATCTACCCAGAATTCCCTGTTACATTCCATACTCATGTATTAAATTTATCATATGTGCATTGATCTTTGAATTTTTAATTCAGCATTGGGGTAATTTTGCCCCCTTTTTTATTTATTGATTTTTTTTATAGACATAAAAATAAATATAGCTTATCAATGCACATAGATTTTTAATTCTTATAGTTTCACATGAGTAGGTATCCAAATTCCCATTGTATTATCATGACACATTCCCTTAATAACTTTTGTTCCCACAATTTCCCATACTTATCTAGCATACACAATTCTATCTTAAGCTAACCAAAGATTCAATTTGGGATATACAATTGTTTTTCCGCTTAAGGCTAGTAATGTGGTGAAAAAAATAGAACAAATGGGATTTAAAGGCTCAAAGTGGTTAACAAAGGTAATTGAAAAGGATAGGCTTAATTTGGATAGGTGAGTTTAAACAAATAATGGTCTCAATCACATGCGAGCATATAAACATAATAAATATTGGACATATAGGATGAAACAAAATATAGATTACAATCATAGAGAAGTAAACACACAACAATAAAATAATTATGGTTGAATAATGTAACCATGCATAAAGGCTCAAATTTTCACAGGTTGTGTGTTCTTTAGCTCAAAAATCATGTTCCAAATACAACTTCAAGCAATTTTAACAATGCAGGGAAAGGAAGGTTGCCCACGATCTGCACATGTTCCATAGCATTTCGGATATGTCTTGGTAAATTAAGAGGTTGGTCTATGAGGATGCACCATAGTAGAACGGCCATGTCTACTGTGAAGGAGGACTCATGAGTACTCGGGAAGACGTAATGAGACATAATTTGTGCCCATACATAAGCCTCTAAGGTGAGTGCAGAAACCGAGATTCCCTTAGGACGGGAACGATGGTATCCGAAGATCCATTTACTGCCAGGTCGAGCGATAACTCTAAGAACAGCGTCCCAGTCAAAGCTATATGCCTGGCGCTTGATTGCGGCTTTCTGAAAGGCGTCCAATCCTTCTGGAGCAAGTGGGAGATCTAAGGCTTGCTGTATGGCCTCTTTTGTAATGGGGACTTGCTTCTGGCGTAAATAGACGGACTGTAGAGTCGGCAGGTGGAAGTTGGAGTAGAACTCAACAACCCAAGAAAGATTAACCTGTCGTGGTTGTCTCTGTAAGAATCTCCAATGTCTTTGTGCAATTTTTGGCTCAACAAATTCAGTGATACGAGGTGGAAGGATAAGAAGGTGTTCATTGTTGTAATTTCGAGCTGCCAGAATAGGAAACATCTGCTCATAGTAGCGATTTGGGAATCGTGCAGTGACCTTGGCTGGGAAGGCTCTCTCTTTTTCATCAACCTTGATGATCCTTTTAATTCTTTTTGTTGAGGGCTTGACTGCAGTTGAAGAAGGTCCTGCCACTAATGCTCTCGCGTTCTTTTCCTTGCTGTGGGTTTAGGGGTAGCTTTCTCTTTGCCTTTCTTGGTGGCCATTCTGAAAAAGAGAAGAGAAAGTAAGTTAAATCCAAAGAAATAAAGCAAGCAAGGGGATAGAGTAAGTAAAAATCAGTGCACGGTAAAGATGAATGAAATAAACACATGGTTATGACAACATGTGAAAAGATCAAGAAAGGGAATAGAATAAGTGCACGATTGGGAAGTAGATGCAAGATGTTTATTGGCATGCCGGCAAGGGCATGAGTAGCATAGACCAAGCATCACTTCGTAACAAACTATCACGTTTGTATTGGCAATTGAATTCAGTTAATAAAATAGTAAAGGGAATTTGTGAAAAACATGCTTTGAATAGTAGGAAGTATAATAGAGAAGTGCATAATGCCATATGGGCTTTTTCACAAACACATAGCATGCATGGTAAATAAGGTATAGAAAGTATTAAAGCAAACATCCAAGCAACCCTTTAAAGAAAATAATATATAATTACCAAATAATATGCAACAATCCACAAGCATATAATGAGGAATAATGACTCAAATAAATTTCTAACATCATGTAAAAAGGAAAGAAGAAGAAAGAAAATATGGATAATGAAAAGAAAAAGAAAAGAAAAGAAAATAACATATAAAATAAGAATAATGATAGAAAAGGAAGGAGGGAAGAAGAAAATAAAACCTTGTTAATGGAGGTAAGAGAGAGAGAGTGAAAGGTGAGATAGAAGGAAGAAGGGAGAAGGAAGAAATAAGGAGGGAAAAGAAAAATTAGGATTTGGAGGAGAAAAAGATAAGATATTTTGGCAATTTTGGTTGAGCTGTGCGGCGCAAGCGACGCGGACGCGTGGGGCACGCGTTCGCGTGATTGCGCTTCAATCAGGTTGACGCGGTCGCGTCGGTCACGCGGTCGCGTGACCCTGTTCATGCTGCACAACTCTCTGTTCAAATTGATATATTTGCCAAATTTGGGATAACGCGATCGCGTGAGTGGGCTACAGAAGGGATGACGCGGACGCGTCAGCGACGCGGTCACGTGATAGGGTTGGTACGTCCAACACCATTCCAGCACCACTCTCGCACAATATTTCATTGTGCACCCCCTTTTTACGTCGAAAATCAGGGCATGCGGCCGCGTGGGGCACGCGGTCGCGTGGGAGGCCATGATTCCCATATAACGCGGACACGTCAGTGACAAGGTCGCGTGGGACACCTTGTGCCACTGGCACACCTCCAGCCATGTTCCAGTATGACTCTCTGTTCGTTTTTTTTTCTCCCCTCTCCTTGTGACGCGGACGCGTCGCTGATGCGGTCACGTCGCGTGCCCCTTTTTTTATATATGTAAATGCAAATGCACGAAATGTGCTAATAAAGAGAAGAATTATTAAATAGAAAAACTAAAAAGAAAAGAACGATCATACCATGGTGAGTTGTCTCCCACCTAGCACTTTACTTTAACGTCCGTAAGTTGGACGCTCCACTAGCTCAATCTTCTGCCATGTGGGGATCTTCCAAGAGGAAGATCTCAAGCTCCTTGTTTTTCTACATCTTCTCGCCATGGTACAGCTTCAGACGTTGTCCATTAACTTTGATAAGTTCAGAGCTTGAAGGATGGCTTAGGTGATAAACTCCGTATGGTTCGGCCTTCTCTACTCTATATGGACCTTCCCATCTTGATCTTAACTTGCTTGGCATGAGCCTCAGTCGAGATTTGTAAAGGAGGACCAAATCCCCAGGCTGGAACTCTTTTCTCTTGAGGTGCTGATCATGTACAGCCTTCATCTTCTCCTTCTATATTCTCGAGTTCTCATAAGCTTCTAGGCGAAGGCTCTCCAGTTCTTGCGGTTGCAACTTCCTTTCAGCTCCAGCTTCCTCAATTCCTATGTTGCACTCCTTAACTGCCCAAAAGGCTCTGTGCTCTACTTCAACTGGGAGATGACAAGCTTTTTCATAAACTAAGCGGAAAGGGCTCATCCCAATGGGTGTTTTATATGCTGTCCTGTATGCCCATAGTGCATCTTGTAGCCTGGTGCTCCAGTCTTTTCTATGAGGTTTGACTATCTTCTGCAAGATACGCTTTATCTCTCTGTTTGACACCTCGGCTTACCCATTGGTCTGAGGATGGTATGCTGTTGCAAGCTTATGAATTATCCCATGCTTCTTCATTAATCCTGTGAGTCTCCTGTTACAAAAATGGGTGCCTTGATCGCTCACGATTGCTCGTGGTGATCCAAAGCGGCAAATAATATGGTTTCTCACAAAGGAAACAACAGTGTTAGCATCATCAGTGCGGGTAGGAATTGCTTCCACCCATTTGGAAACGTAATCCACAGCTAACAATATATAAAAATAACCATTAAAATTTGGAAATGGACCCATGAAGTCAATGCCCCAAACATAAAAAATTTCACAAAAAAGCATAATTTGTTGAGGCATCTCATCCTCCTGGATATATTACCAAAATTTTTGCATGGGAGACAAGATTTACAAAACTCAACAGCGTCTCTAAAAAGAGTAGGCCACCAGAATTCACAGTCTAAGATCTTTCTAGCTGTGATTTGAGGGCCAAAATGTCCTCCACTCTCAGATGAGTGACAGGCCTCTAAAATGGACTGGAATTCTGATTGAGGCACACAATGTCTAATTACCTGATCAGCGCCACATCTCCATAAATATGGGTCATCCCATATATAATATTTAGACTCGCTTTTCAGCTTGTCTATTTGATGCTTAGAAAAGTGTGGAGGAAATGTGCGACTAACTAGATAATTAGCTACAGGTGCGTACCAAGGGACTACTTCAGATACTGCTTGCAAGTTATCAAATGGAAAATTATCATTTATAGGGGTAGAATCATCCTTAATGTGCTCAAGGCGACTCAAGTGGTCTGCCACTAGATTCTGGTAACCACTCCTATCCTTTATTTCTAAATCAAATTCTTGTAATAGCAGTATCCAATGTGTGAGCCTTGGTTTGGACTCCTTTTTAGCTAATAAATACTTTAAAGCTGCATGGTCTGAATACACTACTACTCTAGTACCAAGTAAATAAGCTCAGAATTTATCCAGAGAAAAAACAATACCAAGAAGTTCTTTTTAAGTAGTAGTATAATTGGACTGGGCAGCGTCTAAAGTATTAGACGCATAAGCAATAACAAAAGGATCCTTACCTTCACGCTGAGCCAGCGCTGCTCCTACTGCATGGTTGGAAGAATCGCACATGATTTCAAACGGCTGGCTCCAGTCTGGTCCTCTCACAATTGGAGCTTGAGTCAGGTCAGTCTTCAGCTTATCAAATGCTTGTTTGCAATCCTCACTGAACTCGAACTCAATATCCTTCTGCAGTAATATGGATAAGGGAAGTGCTACCTTACTAAAGTCCTTAATAAATCTCCTGTAAAAACCTGCATGGCCAAGGAACGAATGGACTTCCCTCACAGAGGAGGGGTAAGGTAAACTAGAAATAACATTCATCTTTGCTGGTTCTATGATGAGCGGATAATTTATACGCTTTTTGGCATTGTTTTTAGTATGTTTTTAGTATCTTTTAGTTAGTTTTTATTATACTTTTATTAGTTTTTAGTTAAAATTCACTTTTCTGGACTTTACTATGAGTTTGTGTGTTTTTCTGTGATTTCAGGTATTTTCTGGCTGAAATTGAAGGTTCTGAGCAAAAATCTGATCCAGAGACTGAAAAGGACTGCAGATGCTGTTGGATTCTTACCTCCCTGCACTCGAAGTGGATTTTCTGGAGCTACAGAAGCCCAATTGGCGGGCTCTCAACGGCATTGAAAAGTAGACATCCTGGGCTTTCCAGCAATATATGATAGTCCATACTTTGCCCAAGGTTTGATGGCCCAAACCGGCGTAGCAAATCAGCATCAGAAATTCCAGCGTTAAACGCCGGAACTGGCATAAAACTTGGAGTTAAACGCCCAAACTGGCATGAAAGCTGGCGTTTAACTCCAGAAAAGGTCTCTACACGAAATTACTTCATTGCTCAGCCCAAGCACACACCAAGTGGGCCTGGAAGTGGATTTTTCTGTCATTTACCCATTTCTGTAAACCTTAGGATACTAGTTTACTATTTATAGGACCTTTGGACATTGTATCCGTACCTTATGACCTCATAACACTTTTTACACGTTTCTTGTACCTTCCACGGCATGAGTCTCTAAACCCCATGGTTGGGGGTGAGGAGCTCTGCTGTGTCTTGATGGATTAATGCAATTACTACTGTTTCTTATTCAATCATGCTTGCTTCCATTCTAAGAAATCACTTGCTCCTAACCCGGATGAATGTGATGATCTGTGACAATCATCATCATTCTCAACTATGAACATGTGCCTGACAACCACCTCCGTTCTACTTTAGATTAAGTAGATATCTCTTGGATTCTTTAATCGGAATCTTCGTGGTATAAGCTAGAACTGATGGCGGCATTCAAGAGAGTCCGGAAGGTCTAAACCTTGTCTGTGGTATTCTGAGTAGGACTCAATGATTGAATGACTGTGACGTGCTTCAAACTCCTGAAGGCGGGGCGTTTGTGACAGACGCAAAAGAATCACTGGATTCTATTCCGGCCTGATTGAGAACCGACAGATGGATAGCCGATGCTGTGACAGAGCATCAGGGACGTATTTCCAATGAGAGGATGGGAGGTAGCCATTGACAACGGTGAAACCCTACATACAGCTTGCCATGGAAGGAGCCTTGCGTGTTTGATGAAGATGACAGTAGGAAAGCAGAGATTCGGAAGATGGAGTATCTCCAAAGCCTCAGCCTATTCTCCATTACTGCAAAACAAGTACCTTTTTCATGTTCTTTTGCTTTTTACAATCAATCCTGATAATTTCTGATATCCTGACTAAGATTTACAAGATAACCATAGCTTGCTTCAAGCCGACAATCTCCGTGGGATCGACCCTTGCTCACGCAAGGTATTACTTGGACGACCCAGTGCACTTGCTGGTTAGTTGTGCGGGATTGCAAAAGTGTTATTGCAATTTCGTGCACCAAGTTTTTGGCGCCGTTGCCGGGGATTGTTCGAGTTTGGACAACTGACGGCTTATCTTGTTGCTTAGATTAGGACTGTTTTATTTTTGTTGGTTTAGAGTCTTTTAGTTGAAGTCTAGTTTCATATTTTAAGTTTGGTGTCCATTGCATGCTTTTGTTTTTTTTTTCTTCTAGTTTTTCGAAATTGCATGTTCTTAGTCCCCTTTTGATTCATAAAAATTCTAAGTTTGGTGTCCTCTTTGTGTTTTTCCTTTAAAATTTTCGAAAATTAGTGTTTGGTTTTCTAAAAATTTTAAGTTTGGTGTCTTTTTGTTGTTTTTCTCTTTCCTCTTTTTAAAAAAATCAAATCTTTTTCATAAAAACTTTTCAATCATATCTTTTTAATTGCTGTTTTCAAAATCTTTTTAATTAACTAATTGATTTAGTTCTCAATTTGCTTTGATCTTATTTGCTTTTTGATTTTTGAATTTGTTTTTTTTTTTAATTTCCTTTTGTTTTATTTTAATTTTTCGTTTAAAATTCAAAAAAAAAAAAAACAAAATTTATCTCTTTGCAATCATTATCATTTCCCTTTTGTCCATTATGGACTCAAGTGGAATTAATCAGTCCAAGAGGACTCTGGGGTCATATGCTAACCCCATTACAGCTGCATATGGGAGTAGCATCTGTATACCTCCCATCAAAGCAAGCAGCTTTGAGCTAAACCCTCAACTTATTATCATAGTGCAGCAAAATTGCCAGTATTCCGGTCTTCCACAGGAAGAACCTACTGAGTTTCTGGCACAGTTCTTACAAATTGCTGACACAGTACATGATAAAGAGGTAGATCAGGATGTCTACAGGCTATTACTGTTTCCATTTGCTGTAAAAGATCAAGCTAAAAGGTGGTTGAATAACCAACCTACAGCAAGCATAAAGACATGGAAACAGTTATCAGACAAATTCCTGAATCATTTCTACCCTCCAAAGAGGATGACACAGCTAAGGCTGGACATTCAAGGCTTTAAACAAGAGGATAATGAATCCCTTTATAATGCCTGGGAGAGGTATAGAGGTATGCTTAGAAAATGCCCCTCTGAAATGTTTTCAGAGTGGGTACAGTTAGACATCTTCTACTATGGGCTCACAGAAAAGGCTCAGATGTCTTTAGACCACTCAGCTGGTGGATCTATACACATGAGGAAGACAATTGAAGAAGCTCAAGAGCTTATAGACACTGTTGCTAGAAACCAATACTTATATTCTAGCAATGAGTTCGTTCCAAAAGAGGAGGTCATGTCATTAGTCACTGATCCTAATCCTCAAGAACAGATGAATGAGCTTAATCAACAATTGCTCCTGATGACAGAACAGTTAGCAGAATTTAAAGAAATGCTCCATGATACTAAGGTTGCTAACAAAAGAATAGAACTGCAGTTGAATCAAGCAAAACAGCAAATATCTGAACAGATAACAGAGGAATGTCAAGCAGTTCAACTGAGGAGTGGGAAGACACTAGTTAACACTGCTCAAAAGAGCAAAAAGCCAAACAAGGAACAATTGACAGAGGATAACCAAACCACTATTCAAAATCCCTCTGAGGACAGTAAGAGCCCAGAGAGGAATGTTATTGGCGTTCAAACGCCAGAAAGGGAAGGAAAGCTGGCGTTAAACGCCCATTCCTTGCCCAATTCTGGCGTTCAAACACCAGAAAAGGGGGAAAAGCTGGCGTTTAACGCCCATTCCCTGCCCAGTTCTGGCGTTCAAACGCCAGAAAAGGGGGAAAAGTTGGCGTTAAACGCCCATTTTCCTCCCAATCCTGGCGTTCAAACGCCAAGGGAGAATCAGACACCTGAGAGTGCTGATAATAATCCTTCCAACAAGGCCTCTTCAACCACTTCTGTAAGGAATAAACCTGCAGCATCTAAGGTTGAAGAATATCAAGCCAAGATGCCTTACCCTCAGAAACTCCACAAAGCGGAACAGGATAAGCAATTTGCCCGCTTTGCAGACTATCTAAGGACTCTTGAAATAAAGATTCCGTTTGCAGAGGCACTTGAGCAAATACCTTCTTATGCTAAGTTCATGAAAGAGATCTTAAGTCATAAGAAGGATTGGAGAGAAACTGAAAAAGTGTTTCTCACTGAAGAATGCAGTGCAGTCATTCTGAAGAGCTTACCAGAAAAGCTTCAAGATCCTGGAAGCTTTATGATACCATGCACATTAGAAGGTGCTTGCACCAAGACAGCCCTATGTGATCTTGGAGCAAGCATCAATCTAATACCTGCATCCACTATCAGAAAGCTTGGGTTGGCTGGAGAAGTCAAACCAACCAGGATATGCCTCCAACTTGCTGATGGCTCCATTAAACACCCATCAGGCATAATAGAGGACATGATTGTCAAGGTTGGGCCTTTCGCCTTTCCAACTGACTTTGTGGTGCTGGAAATGGAGGAGCACAAGAGTGCAACTCTTATTCTAGGAAGACCTTTCCTAGCAACTGGACGAACTCTCATTGATGTACAAAGAGGGGAAGTAACCCTCAGAGTCAATGAGGATGAGTTCAAGTTGAATGCTGTAAAAGCTATGCAGTATCCAGACACACTAAATGACTGCATGGGCACTGACATTATTGACTCTCTGGTAGAAGAGATCAATATGGCTGAAAGCCTAGAATCAGAGCTTGAGGACATCTTCAAAGATGCTCAACCTGATCAAGAAGAACTAGAGGAAGTAAAGGAATTTTCGAAAATTCCTCAGGAGGAGGATAAACCTCCCAAACCTGAACTCAAACCTCTACCACCATCCCTGAAATACGCATTTCTGGGAGAGGGTGACACTTTTCCAGTGATCATAAGCTCTGCTTTGAACCCACAGGAAGAGGAAGCACTGATCCAAGTGCTAAGGACACACAAGACAGCTCTTGGGTGGTCCATAAGTGATCTTAAGGGCATTAGCCCAGCTAGATGCATGCACAAAATCCTGTTGGAGGATAATGCCAAACCAGTGGTTCAACCACAGAGGAGGCTAAATCCAGCCATGAAGGAGGTGGTGCAGAAAGAGGTCACTAAATTACTAGAGGCTGGGATTATTTATCCTATTTCTGATAGCCCCTGGGTGAGCCCTGTCCAAGTTGTTCCCAAAAAGGGAGGCATGACAGTGATTCATAATGAAAAAAATGAATTAGTTCCTACAAGAACAGTCACAGGGTGGCGCATGTGTATTGACTACAGAAGACTCAATACAGCCACCAGAAAGGATCATTTTCCTTTACCATTCATAGACCAAATGCTAGAAAGACTAGCTGGTCATGATTACTACTGTTTTTTGGATGGCTATTCAGGCTACAACCAAATTGCAGTAGATCCTCAGGACCAAGAGAAGACAGCATTCACTTGCCCTTCTGGCGTGTTTGCCTATAGGAGAATGCCTTTTGGTCTGTGCAATGCACCTGCAACCTTTCAGAGGTGCATGCTCTCTATCTTCTCAGACATGGTAGAGAAATTTCTGGAAGTCTTCATGGATGACTTTTCAGTATATGGAGACTCATTCAGCTCCTGTCTTAACCACCTATCACTTGTCCTGAAAAGATGCCAAGAGACTAACCTGGTTTTAAACTGGGAGAAATGTCACTTTATGGTGACTGAAGGAATTGTCCTTGGGCACAAAATTTCAAGCAAGGGAATAGATGTGACTAAGGCAAAGGTAGAGGTAATTGAAAAATTACCACCACCTGCCAATGTTAAGGCAATCAGAAGCTTTCTTGGGCATGCAGGATTCTACAGAAGGTTTATAAAGGATTTTTCAAAAATTGCCAAACCTCTAAGTAATCTTCTAGCTGCTGACACTCCATTTATCTTTGATAATGAGTGTCTGCAGGCATTTGAGACCCTGAAAGCTAAGCTGGTCACAGCACCAGTTATCTCTGCACCAGATTGGACATTGCCATTTGAATTAATGTGTGATGCCAGTGATCATGCCATTGGTGCAGTGTTGGGACAGAGGCATAACAAGCTTTTGCACGTCATTTATTATGCCAGCCGTGTTCTAAATGACGCACAAAAGAACTACACAACCACAGAGAAAGAGTTACTTGCAGTGGTTTATGCCATTGACAAGTTTAGATCCTACCTAGTGGGATCAAAGGTGATTGTGTACACTGACCATGCTGCTCTTAAATACTTACTCACAAAGCAGGATTCAAAACCCAGGCTTATCAGATGGGTGTTGCTTCTGCAAGAGTTTGATATAGAAATAAGAGACAGAAAAGGGACAGAGAACCAAGTGGCTGATCATCTGTCCCGAATAGAACCAGTAGCTGGGGCGTCCCTCCCTTCTACTGAGATCTCTGAGACTTTCCCAGATGAGCAACTCTTTGCCATTCAGGAAGCTCCATGGTTTGCAGATATGGCAAACTATAAAGCTGTAAGGTTCATACCCAAGGAGTACAGCAGAGTGCAAAGAAAGAAATTGATTTCAGATGCCAAGTACTACCTCTGGGATGAACCATATCTCTTTAAGAGATGTGCTGACGGAGTGATCCGCAGATGTGTACCCAGAGAAGAAGCACAAAGGATCCTATGGCACTGCCATGGATCACATTATGGAGGACATTTCGGAAGTGAGCGAACAGCCACTAAAGTCCTCCAGTGTGGCTTCTACTGGCCTACTCTCTATAAAGATTCCCGAGAGTTTGTGCGTAACTGTGACAGTTGCCAAAGAGCTGGTAACCTGCCTCACGGATATGCCATGCCTCAACAAGGGATATTAGAGATAGAATTGTTTGATGTATGGGGAATTGACTTCATGGGGCCATTCCCACCATCATACTCAAACACTTACATTCTGGTGGCAGTAGACTATGTATCTAAGTGGGTAGAAGCAATTGCTACACCCACTAATGATACCAAGACCGTGCTAAAGTTCCTCCAGAAAAACATCTTCAGCAGATTCGGTGTTCCCAGAATACTAATCAGTGATGGGGGCTCTCATTTCTGCAACAAACAGCTATACTCTGCTATGGTTAGATATGGAATCAGCCATAAAGTGGCAACTCCGTATCATCCACAGACAAATGGGCAAGCAGAAGTCTCTAACAGAGAGCTAAAAAGAATCTTAGAACGGACTGTGATGGCCCGAAGAAAGGATTGGGCAAAGAGCTTGGATGATGCTCTGTGGGCATACAAAACAGCATTCAAGACTCCTATAGGAACCTCTCCATACCAACTGGTGTATGGGAAGGCCTGTCATTTGCCTGTGGAACTGGAACATAAAGCCTATTGGGCAACCAGATTCCTAAACATGGATGCTCAGTTAGCTGGTGAAAAAAGATTGCTTCAGCTAAATGAGCTAGAGGAGTTCAGACTCAATGCCTTTGAAAATGCTAAAATTTATAAGGAAAAGGCAAAGAAGTGGCATGACAAGAGATTGTCAACCAGAGTCTTTGAGCCAGGACAAAAAGTTCTGCTCTTCAACTCCAGGCTCAAATTGTTTCCAGGAAAACTCAAATCCCGTTGGAGGGGTCCGTATGTGATTACAGAAGTGTCACCATATGGATATGTTGAGCTTCAGGATATTGATTCAGACAGAAAGTTCATTGTTAATGGACAGAGAATCAAGCATTATCTTGAAGGCAATTTTGAGCAGGAATGCTCAAGATTGAGACTTGAGTGATTCTTAGCAGAAGTCCAGCTAAAGACAGTAAAGAAGCGCTTGCTGGGAGGCAACCCAGTCATTAGGAGGGTATATAATTAGTTCTTACAAAGGCAAGTATCAAAAATGAAGGAGTTCACAGAGTTACAGAAGGATTCAGCTCAAAAAGCAGAGAAAATGAGCTTACTGGCGAAAAAACGCCAGTAAGGGGCATTTTGGGCGTTAAAGGCCAGAATGGGTACCATTCTGGGCGTTTAACGCCAGGAATGGTGCCATTTTGGGCGTTAAACGCCAGAATGGGCACCATTCTGGGCGTTTAACGCCAGGTGTGCAGCGTCCTGGGCGTTCTGAAAAACGCCCAGTGACAAAGGATTTCTGGCGTTTAACGCCAGCCAGGGCACCTGGCTGGGCGTTAAACGCCCAAAAGGGGTAGCAATTGGGCGTTAAACGCCAGAATGGGTGCCATTCTGGGCGTTTAACGCCAGCTTGGCGGGGGGACCACAATTTTGTTTTCAACTCAATTTTTTTAAAACTTTCCTTTTCTCACCCATACTTTTCTACAAAATCACACTTCAATCATTCATCATTCACTTTCTAATCTTCAAAAATCAAAACCACTCTTCAAATTTATTTCAAATCAATTACAAACATTGTTCAAAAATTTTACCCTTTTCTCAATTTTTTTTCATATCTTCTCAAATCTCCTTTCAAATTTCTCTCTTCTTTTTCAAAAACTCCCCTTCTCACCTTATAAATAAACGTTTGGCTCCCTCATTCCATCACACCATTCGAATTTTCTCTTCCTCCCCCTCTCTTCTCTCTTTTCTTTTGCTTGAGGACAAGCAAACCTCTAAGTTTGGTGTGCTTTTCCGTGATCACTAAGCCAAGATTCATCAAGATCATGGCTCCCAAGGGAAAACAAACCAATTTAAGAGGAAAGAAAGAGACTAATCCAAAGAATCTTTGGAATCAAGAGAAGTTCTTAACCAAAGAACATGAAGACCATTATCACAAAATAATGGGGTTGAGGTCAGTGATCCCGGAAGTGAAATTTGATCTGAAAGAAGATGAATATCCGGGGATCCAAGAGCAAATTCTAAACAGAGGATGGGAAGTTCTAACCAATCCTGAGACAAAGGTTGGAAGGAACATGGTTCAGGAATTCTACTCAAATCTGTGGCTAACAGACAAGCAGAGAATGACTGGAACCGCTTACCATACCTACAGAACCATGGTCAGAGGGAAAGTTATGTACTTCCATCTGGACAAAATAAGAGAAATCTTCAAGTTGCCTCAACTGCAAGATGATCCTGACTCCTTCAATAGGAGGATGGTGAGAGTAGATAAAGGGTTGGATCAAGTTCTAGAGGACATATGCCTCCCTGGAACTAAGTGGATAACCAATTCAAAGGGTGTCCCAAATCAACTCAAGAGGGGAGACCTCAAACCAATTGCAAGGGGTTGGCTGGACTTTATTGGGCGTTCCATATTGCCCACTAGCAACCGTTCTGAGGTCACCATCAAGAGAGCAGTGATGATTCATTGCATTATGCTTGGAAGAGAAGTGGAGGTTCATCATGTGATTGCTTGTGAGATCTACACAATTGCAAATAAAAATTCCACTGAAGCCAAACTGGCTTACCCAAGCTTGATCTCCTTGCTCTGTAAAGAGGCTGGGGTGAAGATGGGAGTAGACGAATTCATACCCATTGAACATCCAATCACCAAGAAGTCAATGGAAGGACAAGTGCAAGACAACTCTATCAAAAGGAGGGCGCATGAGTTCCTCCCTGAATTCCCTGAAATTGGCTATTGGGCCAACCTAGAAGCATCTATTAACAAGTTGCAAGAGACTATGGAGCAACTGAATGAAGAACAGCAGAATCAAAACTGCATGCTCTGCAAATTGCTGAAGAAACAAGAGAAGCAGGGGCGTGAAATTCAAGAGATGAAACGCCAAAAGCTCTCCTCCCAAGCTGAGGGAGCATCCACTTCTCAAAATCAAGGTTGTTGAGTCCTAACTCTGTGAAAACCTCTATCATTAGGAGCCTATATTTTTTTTTTGTTTTATTTTATTTTTCTATTTCTAGTTTCATCTTATATTTATTTTCTGAGTCTTGTTCTTAATTCATAATTAGTAAAATTAAAGTTTATGCCTTAAAGCTATGAATGTCTTATGAATCCATCACCTCTCTTAAAAGAAAAATGCTTTAATCACAAAAGAACAAGAAGTACAGGGATTCGAAATCTATCCTTGAAACTAGTTGAATTAGTTTGATGTGGTGACAATACTTTTTGTTTTCTGAATGAATGCTTGAACAGTGCGTATGTCTCTTGAATTTGCTGTTTTAAGAATGTTAAATATTGTTGGCTCTTGAAAGAATGAGGAGAAAGAGAACTGTTATTGAGGATCTGAAAAATCATAAAAATGATTCTTGAAGCAAGAAAAAGCAGTGAAAAAAAAATTTTTTTTTTCGAAAAAAAAAGGAGAAGAAGAAAAGAAAAAGAAAAAGAAAGAAATAAAGTTGTGAACCAAAGCAAGAAGAGTGTGCTTAAGAACCTTGGACACCTCTAATTGGGGACTCTAGCAAAGCTGAGTCACAATCTAAAAAGGTTCACCCAATTATGTGTCTGTGGCATGTATGTATCCGGTGGTAATACTGGAAGACAGAGTGCTTTGGGCCACAGCCAAGACTCATACACTAGCTATGTTCAAGAATCATCATACTTAACTAGGAGAATCAATAACACTGTTCTGAGTTCTCATAGATGCCAATCATTCTGAACTTCAAAGGATAGAGTGAGATGCCAAAACTGTTCGGAGGCAAAAAGCTACTAGTCCCGCTCATCTAATTGGAGCTATGTTTCTTTGATATTTTGGAATCTATAGTATATTCTCTTCTTTTTATCCTATTTTGATTTTCAGTTGCTTGGGGACAAGCAACAATTTAAGTTTGGTGTTGTGATGAGCGGATAATTTATACGCTTTTTGGCATTATTTTTAGTATGTTTTTAGTATCTTTTAGTTAGTTTTTATTATACTTTTATTAGTTTTTAGTTAAAATTCACTTTTCTGGACTTTACTATGAGTTTGTGTGTTTTTCTGTGATTTCAGGTATTTTCTGGCTGAAATTGAAGGTTCTGAGCAAAAATCTGATCCAGAGACTGAAAAGGACTGCAGATGCTGTTGGATTCTGACCTCCCTGCACTCGAAGTGGATTTTCTGGAGCTACAGAAGCCCAATTGGCGCGCTCTCAACAACATTGGAAAGTAGACATCCGGAGCTTTCCAGCAATATATGATAGTCCATACTTTGCCCAAGGTTTGATGGCCCAAACCGGCGTAGCAAATCAGCATCAGAAATTCCAGCGTTAAACGCCGGAACTGGCATAAAACTTGGAGTTAAACGCCCAAACTGGCATGAAAGCTGGCGTTTAACTCCAGAAAAGGTCTCTACACGAAATTACTTCATTGCTCAGCCCAAGCACACACCAAGTGGGCCTGGAAGTGGATTTTTCTATCATTTACCCATTTCTGTAAACCTTAGGATACTAGTTTACTATTTATAGGACCTTTGGACATTGTATCCGTACCTTATGACCTCATAACACTTTTTACACGTTTCTTGTACCTTCCACGGCATGAGTCTCTAAACCCCATGGTTGGGGGTGAGGAGCTCTGCTGTGTCTTGATGGATTAATGCAATTACTACTGTTTCTTATTCAATCATGCTTGCTTCCATTCTAAGATATCACTTGCTCCTAACCCGGATGAATGTGATGATCCGTGACAATCATCATCATTCTCAACTATGAACATGTGCCTGACAACCACCTCCGTTCTACTTTAGATTAAGTAGATATCTCTTGGATTCTTTAATCGGAATCTTCGTGGTATAAGCTAGAACTGATGGCGGCATTCAAGAGAGTCCGGAAGGTCTAAACCTTGTCTGTGGTATTCTGAGTAGGACTCAATGATTGAATGACTGTGACGTGCTTCAAACTCCTGAAGGCGGGGCGTTAGTGACAGACGCAAAAGAATCACTGGATTCTATTCCGGCCTGATTGAGAACCGACAGATGGATAGCCGATGCTGTGACAGAGCATCAGGGACGTATTTCCAATGAGAGGATGGGAGGTAGCCATTGACAACGGTGAAACCCTACATACAGCTTGCCATGGAAGGAGCCTTGCGTGTTTGATGAAGATGACAGTAGGAAAGCAGAGATTCAAAAGATGGAGCATCTCCAAAGCCTCAGCCTATTCTCCATTACTGCAAAACAAAGTACCTTTTTCATGTTCTTTTGCTTTTTACAATCAATCCTGATAATTTCTGATATCCTGACTAAGATTTACAAGATAACCATAGCTTGCTTCAAGCCGACAATCTCCGTGGGATCGACCCTTGCTCACGCAAGGTATTACTTGGACGACCCAGTGCACTTGCTGGTTAGTTGTGCGGGATTGCAAAAGTGTTATTGCAATTTCGTGCACCAGTCTACAGAAATGCCAGTATTAGATACAACATGTCCTAGTACAATCCCTTGTTTTACCATAAAGTGACATTTTTCAAAATTTAATACAAGGTTTATTTTGACACATCTATCTAATACTCTAGATAATTCATCTAAGCAAAGGCTAAAAGAATCACCATAAACGCTAAAATCATCCATAAAAACTTCCATACAGTCCTCAATAAGATTAGAGAAAAGACTCATCATGCTCCTCTGGAAAGTAGCTGGTGCATTGCACAAGCCAAAGGGCATTCTCTTGTAAGCATAAGTCCCAAAAGGACATGTAAAGGTAGTCTTTTCCTGATCCTCAGGAGCTATATGAATCTGGAAATAGCCTGTGTAACCATCTAAAAAGCAATAATGTGATTTACCTGACAGGCGATCTAGCATTTGATCAATGAATGGAAGTGGGTAGTGATCCTTACGAGTAGCTTGGTTGAGACGCCTGTAATAAATGCAGACTCTCCAAGCGTTTTGTACTCTGGTTGCTATGAGCTCTCTGATGAGCGGATAATTTATACGCTTTTTGGCATTGTTTTTAGTATGTTTTTAGTATCTTTTAGTTAGTTTTTATTATATTTTTATTAGTTTTTAGTTAAAATTCACTTTTCTGGACTTTACTATGAGTTTGTGTGTTTTTCTGTGATTTCAGGTATTTTCTGGCTGAAATTGAAGGTTCTGAGCAAAAATCTGATCCAGAGACTGAAAAGGACTGCAGATGCTGTTGGATTCTGACCTCCCTGCACTCGAAGTGGATTTTCTGGAGCTACAGAAGCCCAATTGGCGCGCTCTCACCGGCATTGGAAAGTAGACATCCTGGGCTTTCCAGCAATATATGATAGTCCATACTTTGCCCAAGATTTGATGGCCCAAACCGGCGTAGCAAATCAGCATCAGAAATTCCAGCGTTAAACGCCGGAACTGGCATAAAACTTGGAGTTAAACGCCCAAACTGGCATGAAAGCTGGCGTTTAACTCCAGAAAAGGTCTCTACACGAAATTACTTCATTGCTCAGCCTAAGCACACACCAAGTGGGCCCGGAAGTGGATTTTTCTGTCATTTACTCATTTCTGTAAACCTTAGGATATTAGTTTAACTATTTATAGGACCTTTTGACATTGTATCCGTACCTTATGACCTCATAACACTTTTTACACGTTTCTTGTACCTTCCACGGCATGAGTCTCTAAACCCCATGGTTGGGGGTGAGGAGCTCTGCTGTGTCTTGATGGATTAATGCAATTACTACTGTTTCTTATTCAATCATGCTTGCTTCCATTCTAAGATATCACTTGTTCTTAACCCGGATGAATGTGATGATCTGTGACAATCATCATCATTCTCAACTATGAACATGTGCCTGACAACCACCTCTGTTCTACCTTAGATTAAGTAGATATCTCTTGGATTCTTTAATCGGAATCTTCGTGGTATAAGCTAGAACTGATGGCGGCATTCAAGAGAGTCCGGAAGGTCTAAACCTTGTCTGTGGTATTCTGAGTAGGACTCAATGATTGAATGACTGTGACGTGCTTCAAACTCCTGAAGGCGGGGCGTTAGTGACAGACGCAAAAGAATCACTGGATTCTATTCCGGCCTGATTGAGAACCGACAGATGGATAGCCGATGCTGTGACAGAGCATCAGGGACGTATTTCCAATGAGAGGATGGGAGGTAGCCATTGACAACGGTGAAACCCTACATACAGCTTGCCATGGAAGGAGCCTTGCGTGTTTGATGAAGATGACAGTAGGAAAGCAGAGATTCGGAAGATGGAGTATCTCCAAAGCCTCAGCCTATTCTCCATTACTGCAAAACAAGTACCTTTTTCATGTTCTTTTGCTTTTTACAATCAATCCTGATAATTTCTGATATCCTGACTAAGATTTACAAGATAACCATAGCTTGCTTCAAGCCGACAATCTCCGTGGGATCGACCCTTGCTCACGCATGGTATTACTTGGACGACCCAGTGCACTTGCTGGTTAGTTGTGCGGGATTGCAAAAGTGTTATTGCAATTTCGTGCACCAAGTTTTTGGCGCCGTTGCCGGGGATTGTTCGAGTTTGGACAACTGACGGCTTATCTTGTTGCTTAGATTAGGACTGTTTTATTTTTGTTGGTTTAGAGTCTTTTAGTTGAGTCTAGTTTCATATTTTAAGTTTGGTGTCCATTGCATGCTTTTGTTTTTCTTCTAGTTTTTCGAAATTGCATGTTCTTAGTCCCTTTTTGATTCATAAAAATTCTAAGTTTGGTGTCCTCTTTGTGTTTTTCCTTTAAAATTTTCGAAAAGTAGTGTTTGATTTTCTAAAAATTTTAAGTTTGGTGTCTTTTTGTTGTTTTTCTCTTTCCTTTTTTTTAAAAAATCAAATCTTTTTCATAAAAACTTTTCAATCATATCTTTTTAATTGCTGTTTTCAAATCTTTTTAATTAACTAATTGATTCAGTTCTAAATTTGCTTTGATCTTATTTGTCTTTTTGATTTTCGAATTTTTTGTTATATTTTCCTTTTGTTTTATTTTATTTTTATTTTTTTTCGGTTAATTAAAAAAAAAAAAACAAAATTAATCTATTTGCAATCATTATCATTTCCCTTTTGTCCATTATGGACTTAAGTGGGATTAATCAGTCCAAAAGGACTCTGGGGTCATATGCTAACCCCATTACAGCTGCATATGGGAGTAGCATCTGTATACCTCCCATCAAAGCAAGCAGCTTTGAGCTAAATCCTCAACTCATTATCATAGTGCAGCAAAATTGCCAGTATTCCGGTCTTCCACAGGAAGAACCTACTGAGTTTCTGGCACAGTTCTTACAAATTGCTGACACAGTACATGATAAAGAGGTAGATCAAGATGTCTACAGACTATTACTATTTCCATTTGCTGTAAAAGATCAAGCTAAAAGGTGGTTGAACAACCAACCTACAGCAAGCATAAAGACATGGAAACAGTTATCAGACAAATTCCTGAATCATTTCTACCCTCCAAAGAGGATGACACAGCTAAGGCTGGACATCCAAGGCTTTAAACAAGAGGATAATGAATCCCTTTATAATGCCTGGGAGAGGTATAGAGGTATGCTTAGAAAATGCCCCTCTGAAATGTTTTCAGAGTGGGTACAGTTAGACATCTTCTACTATGGGCTCACAGAAAAAGCTCAGATGTCTTTAGACCACTCAGCTGGTGGATCTATACACATGAGGAAGACAATTGAAGAAGCTCAGGAGCTTATAGACACTGTTGCTAGAAACCAATACTTATATTCTAGCAGTGAGTTCGTTCCACAAGAGGAGGTCATGGCATTAGTCACTGATCCTAATCCTCAAGAACAGATGAATGAGCTTAATCAACAATTGCTCCTGATGACAGAACAGTTAGCAGAATTTAAAGAAATGTTCCATGATACTAAAGTTGCTAACAAGAACATAGAACTGCAGTTGAATCAAGCAAAACAGCAAATAACTAAACAGATAACAGAAGGATGTCAAGCAGTTCAACTAAGGAGTGGGAAAACACTGAACACCACTGCTCAAAGGAGCAAGAAGGAAAACAAAGAACAATTGACAGAGGATAACCAACCCACTGTTCAAAATCCCTCTGAGGACAGTAAGAGCCCAGAGAGGAATGTTATTGGCGTTCAAACGCCAGAAAGGGAAGGAAAGCTGGCGTTAAACGCCCATTCCTTGCCCAGTTCTGGCGTTCAAACGCCAGAAAAGGGGGAAAAGCTGGCGTTTAACGCCCATTCCCTGCCCAGTTCTGGCGTTCAAACGCCAGAAAAGGGGGAAAAGTTGGCGTTAAACGCCCATTTTCCTCCCAATCCTGGCGTTCAAACGCCAAGGGAGAATCAGACACCTGAGAGTGCTGATAATAATCCTTCTAACAAGGCCTCTTCAACCACTTCTGTAAGGAATAAACCTGCAGCATCTAAGGTTGAGGAATATCAAGCCAAGATGCCTTATCCTCAGAAACTCCGCAAAGCGGAACAGGATAAGCAATTTGCCCGCTTTGCAGACTATCTAAGGACTCTTGAAATAAAGATTCCGTTTGCAGAGGCACTTGAGCAAATACCTTCTTATGCTAAGTTCATGAAAGAGATCTTAAGTCATAAGAAGGATTGGAGAGAAACTGAAAAAGTGTTTCTCACTGAAGAATGCAGTGCAGTCATTCTGAAGAGCTTACCAGAAAAGCTTTAAGATCCTGGAAGCTTTATGATACCATGCACATTAGAAGGTGCTTGCACCAAGACAGCCCTATGTGATCTTGGAGCAAGCATCAATCTAATACCTGCATCCACTATCAGAAAGCTTGGGTTGGCTGGAGAAGTCAAACCAACCAGGATATGCCTCCAACTTGCTGATGGCTCCATTAAACACCCATCAGGCATAATAGAGGACATGATTGTCAAGGTTGGGCCATTTGCCTTTCCCACTGACTTTGTGGTGCTGGAAATGGAGGAGCACAAAAGTGCAACTCTCATTCTAGGAAGACCATTCCTAGCAACTGGACGAACTCTCATTGATGTACAAAAAGGGGAAGTAACCCTGAGAGTCAATGAGGATGAGTTCAAGTTGAATGCTGTGAAAGCAATGTAGCATCCAGACACACCAGATGACTGCATGGGCGCTGACATTATTGACTCTCAGGTAGAAGAGATCAATATGACTGAAAGCCTAGAATCAGAGCTTGAGGACATCTTCAAAGATGCTCAACCTGATCAAGAAGAACTAGAGGAAGTAAAGGAATTTTCGAAAATTCCTCAGGAGGAGGATAAACCCCCCAAACCTGAACTCAAACCTCTACCACCATCTCTGAAATATGTATTTCTAGGAGAGGGTGACACTTTTCCAGTGATTATAAGCTCTGCTTTAAATCCACAGGAAGAGGAAGCACTGATTCAAGTGCTAAGGACGCACAAGACAGCTCTTGGGTGGTCCATAAGTGATCTTAAGGGCATTAGCCCAGCTAGATGCATGCACAAGATCCTATTGGAGGATAATGCCAAATCAGTGGTCCAACCACAGAGAAGGCTAAATCCAGCCATGAAGGAGGTGGTGCAGAAAGAGGTCACTAAATTACTAGAGGCTGGGATTATTTATCCTATTTCTGATAGCCCCTGGGTGAGCCCTGTCCAAGTTGTCCCCAAAAAGGGAGGCATGACAGTGATTCATAATGAAAAAAATGAACTTGTTCCTACAAGGACAGTCACAGGGTGGCGTATGTGTATTGACTACAGAAGGCTCAATACAGCCACCAGTAAGGATCATTTTCCTTTACCATTCATAGACCAAATGCTAGAAAGACTAGCTGGCCATGACTATTACTGCTTTTTGGATGGCTATTCAGGCTACAACCAAATTGCAGTAGATCCCCAGGACCAAGAGAAAACAGCATTTACCTGCCCTTCTGGCGTGTTTCCCTATAGGAGAATGCCTTTTGGTCTGTGCAATGCACCTGCAACCTTTCAGAGGTGCATGCTCTCTATCTTCTCAGACATGGTAGAGAAATTTCTGGAAGTCTTCATGGATGACTTTTCAGTATATGGAGACTCATTCAGCTCCTGTCTTAACCACCTATCACTTGTCCTGAAAAGATGCCAAGAGACTAACCTGGTTTTAAACTGGGAGAAATGTCACTTTATGGTGACTGAAGGAATTGTCCTTGGGCACAAAATTTCAAGCAGGGGAATAGAGGTGGATAAGGCAAAGGTAGAGGTAATTGAAAAATTACCACCACCTGCCAATGTTAAGGCAATCAGAAGCTTTCTGGGGCATGCAGGATTTTACAGAAGGTTTATAAAGGATTTTTCGAAAATTGCAAAACCTTTGAGTAACCTGCTAGCTGCTGACACGCCATTTGTGTTTGACACACAGTGTCTGCAGGCATTTGAGACCCTAAAAGCTAAGCTGGTCACAGTACCAGTCATCTCTGCACCAGATTGGGCATTGCCATTTGAATTAATGTGTGATGCCAGTGATCATGCCATTGGTGCAGTGTTGGGACAGAGGCATAACAAACTTCTGCATGTCATTTACTATGCTAGCCGTGTTCTAAATGATGCACAGAAGAATTACACAACCACAGAGAAAGAGTTACTTGCAGTGGTTTATGCCATTGACAAGTTTAGATCCTACCTAGTGGGATCAAAGGTGATTGTGTACACTGACCATGCTGCTCTTAAATACTTACTCACAAAGCAGGATTCAAAACCCAGGCTTATCAGATGGGTGTTGCTTCTGCAAGAGTTTGATATAGAAATAAGAGACAGAAAAGGGACAGAAAACCAAGTGGCTGATCATCTGTCCCGAATAGAACCAGTAGCTGGGGCGTCCCTCCCTTCTACTGAGATCTCTGAGACTTTCCCAGATGAGCAACTCTTTGCCATTCAGGAAGCTCCATGGTTTGCAGATATGGCAAACTATAAAGCTGTGAGGTTCATACCCAAGGAGTACAGCAGAGTGCAAAGAAAGAAATTAATTTCAGATGCCAAGTACTACCTCTGGGATGAACCATATCTCTTTAAGAGATGTGCTGACGGAGTGATCCGCAGATGTGTACCCAGAGAAGAAGCACAAAGGATCCTATGGCACTGCCATGGATCACATTATGGAGGACATTTTGGAAGTGAGCGAACAGCCACTAAAGTCCTCCAGTGTGGCTTCTACTGGCCTACTCTCTATAAAGATTCCCGAGAGTTTGTGCGTAACTGTGACAGTTGCCAAAGAGCTGGTAACCTGCCTCACGGATATGCCATGCCTCAACAAGGGATATTAGAGATAGAATTGTTTGATGTATGGGGAATTGACTTCATGGGGCCATTCCCACCATCATACTCAAACACTTACATTCTGGTGGCAGTAGACTATGTATCTAAGTGGGTAGAAGCAATTGCTACACCCACTAATGATACCAAGACTGTGCTAAAGTTCCTCCAGAAAAACATCTTCAGCAGATTTGGTGTTCCCAGAATACTAATCAGTGATGGGGGCTCTCATTTCTGCAACAAACAGCTATACTCTGCTATGGTTAGATATGGAATCAGCCATAAAGTGGCAACTCCGTATCATCCACAGACAAATGGGCAAGCAGAAGTCTCTAACAGAGAGCTAAAAAGAATCCTAGAACGGACTGTGATGGCCCGAAGAAAGGATTGGGAAAAGAGCTTGGATGATGCTCTGTGGGCATACAGAACAGCATTAAAGACTCCTATAGGAACCTCTCCATACCAACTGGTGTATGGGAAGGCCTGTCATTTGCCTGTGGAACTGGAACATAAAGCCTATTGGGCAACCAGATTCCTAAACATGGATGCTCAGTTAGCTGGTGAGAAAAGATTGCTCCAGCTAAATGAGCTAGAGGAGTTCAGACTCAATGCCTTTGAAAATGCAAAAATTTATAAGGAAAAGGCAAAGAAGTGGCATGACAAGAAATTGTCAACCAGAGTCTTTGAGCCAGGACAAAAAGTTCTGCTCTTCAACTCCAGGCTCAAATTGTTTCCAGGAAAACTCAAATCCCGGTGGAGGGGTCCGTATGTGATTACAGGAGTGTCACCATATGGATATGTTGAGCTTCAGGATATTGATTCTGGCAAGAAGTTCATTGTTAATGGACAGAGAATCAAGCACTATCTTGAAGGAAATTTTGAGCAGGAATGCTCAAAACTGAGACTTGAGTGATTCTTAGCAGAAGTCCAGCTAAAGACAGTAAAGAAGCGCTTGCTGGGAGGCAACCCAGTAATTAGGAGGGTATATGATTAGTTCTTACAGAGGCAAATATCAAAAATGAAGGAATTCACAGAGTTACAGAAAGATTCAGCTCAAAAAGCAGAGAAAATAAGCTTACTGGCGAAAAAAAACGCCAGTAAGGGGCATTTTGGGCGTTAAACGCCAGAATGGGTACCATTCTGGGCGTTTAACGCCAGGAATGGTGCCATTTTGGGCGTTAAACGCCAGAATGGGCACCATTCTGGGCGTTTAACGCCAGGTGTGCAGCATCCTGGGCGTTCTGAAAAACGCCCAGTGATAAAGGATTTCTGGCGTTTAACGCCAGCCAGGGCACCTGGCTGGGCGTTAAACGCCCAAAAGGGGTGGCAAATGGGCGTTAAACGCCAGAATGTGTGCCATTCTGGGCGTTTAACGCCAGCTTGGTGGGGGACCACAATTTTGTTTTCAATTCAATTTTTTTCAAACTTTCCTTTTCTCACCCATACTTTTCTACAAAATCACACTTCAATCATTCATCATTCACTTTCAAATCTTCAAAAATCAAAACCACTCTTCAAATTTATTTCAAATCAATTACAAACATTGTTCAAAAATTTCACCCTTTTCTCAATTTTCTTTCCATATCTTCTCTAATCTCCTTTCAAATTTCTCTCCTCTTTTTCGAAAACTCCCCTCCCCACCTTATAAATGCACGTTTGGTTCCCTCATTCCATCACACCATTCGAATTTCCTCTTCCTCCCCCTCTCTCTCTCTTTCTTTGCTTGAGGACAAGCAAACCTCTAAGTTTGGTGTGCTTTTCCGTGATCACTAAGCCAAGATTCATCAAGATCATGGCTCCTAAGGGAAAACAAACCAATTTAAGAGGAAAGAAAGAGACTAATCCAAAGAATCTTTGGAATCAAGAGAAGTTCTTAACCAAAGAACATGAAGACCATTATCACAAAATAATGGGTCTGAGGTCAGTGATCCCGGAAGTAAAATTTGATCTGAAAGAAGATGAATATCCGGGGATCCAAGAGCAAATTCGAAACAGAGGTTGGGAAGTTCTAACCAATCCTGAGACAAAGGTTGGAAGGAACATGGTTCAGGAATTCTACTCAAATCTGTGGCTGACAGATAAGCAGAGAATGACTGGAACCGCTTACCATACCTATAGAACCATGGTCAGAGGGAAAGTTATATACTTCCATCTGGACAAAATAAGAGAAATCTTCAAGTTGCCTCAACTGCAAGATGATCCTGACTCCTTTAATAGGAGGATGGTGAGAGTAGATAAAGGGTTGGATCAAGTTCTAGAGGACATATGCCTCCCTGGAACTAAGTGGATAACCAATTCTAAAGGTGTCCCTAACCAACTCAAGAGGGGAGACCTCAAACCAATTGCAAGAGGTTGGCTAGACTTTATTGGGCGTTCCATATTGCCCACTAGCAACCGTTCTGAGGTTACTATCAAGAGAGCAGTGATGATTCATTACATTATGCTTGGAAAAGCAGTGGAGGTGCATTATGTGATTGCTTGTGAGATCTACACAATTGCAAATAAGAATTCCACTGAAGCCAAATTGGCCTACCCAAGCTTGATCTCCTTGCTCTGTAAAGAGGCTGGGGTAAAGATGGGAGTAGATGAGTTCATACCCATTGAACATCCAATCACCAAGAAGTCAATGGAAGGACAAGTGCAAGACAACTCCATCAAGAGGAGGGCGCATGAGTTCCTCCCTGAATTCCCTGAAATTGGCTACTGGGCCAGCCTAGAAGCATCCATTAACAAGTTGCAAGAGACTATGGAGCAACTGAAGGAAGAACAGCAGAATCAGAACTGCATGATCTGCAAATTGCTGAAGGAACAAGAGAAGCAGGGGCGTGAAATCCAAGAATTGAAACGCCAAAAGCTCTCCTCTCAAGCTGAGGGAGCATCCACTTCTCAAAATCAAGGTTGTTGAGTCCTAACTCTGTGAAAACCTCTATCATTAGGAGCCCATTTTTGCATTTTTCTTTTGTTTTCTATTTTTATTAGTCTCATCTTATATCTATATTTGAGTCTTATTCTAATTCATAATTAATAAAATTTAAAGTTTATGCCTTAAAAGCTATGAATGTCCTATGAATCCATCACCTCTCTTAAAAGAAAAAATGCTTTAATCACAAAAGAACAAGAAGTACGGGGTTTCGAAATTTATCTCTGAAGCTAGTTGAATTAGTTTGATGTGGTGACAATACTTTTTGTCTTCTGAATGTATGCTTGAACAGTGCATATGTCTTTTGAATCTGTTGTTTTAAGAATGTTAAAAATTGTTGGCTCTTGAAAGAATGAGGAGAAAGAGAACTGTTATTGAGGATCTGAAAAATCATCAAATTGATTCTTGAAGCAAGAAAAAGCAAAAAAAAAAATTTCGAAAAAAAAAAAGAGAAAAGAGAAAAAGAAAAAAAAAGAAATAAAGTTGTGAACCAAGGCAAAAAGAGTGTGCTTAAGAACCTTGGACACCTCTAATTGGGGACTTTAGCAAAGCTGAGTCACAATCTAAAAAGGTTCACCCAATTATGTGTCTGTGGCATGTATGTATCCGGTGGTAATACTGGAAGACAGAGTGCTTTGGGCCACAGCCAAGACTCATACACTAGCTATGTTCAAGAATCATTATACTTAACTAGGAGAATCAATAACACTATCTGAGTTCTGAGTTCTCATAGATACCAATCATTCTGAACTTCAAAGGATAGAGTGAGATGCCAAAACTGTTCGGAGGCAAAAAGCTACTAGTCCCGCTCATCTAATTGGAGCCATGTTTCCTTGATATTTTGGAGTCTATAGTATATTCTCTTCTTTTTATCCTATTTTGATTTTCAGTTGCTTGGGGACAAGCAACAATTTAAGTTTGGTGTTGTGATGAGCGGATAATTTATACGCTTTTTGGCATTGTTTTTAGTATGTTTTTAGTATCTTTTAGTTAGTTTTTATTATATTTTTATTAGTTTTTAGTTAAAATTCACTTTTCTGGACTTTACTATGAGTTTGTGTGTTTTTCTGTGATTTCAGGTATTTTCTGGCTGAAATTGAAGGTTCTGAGCAAAAATCTGATCCAGAGACTGAAAAGGACTGCAGATGCTGTTGGATTCTGACCTCCCTGCACTCGAAGTGGATTTTCTAGAGCTACAGAAGCCCAATTGGCGCGCTCTCAACGGCATTGGAAAGTAGACATCCTGGGCTTTCCAGCAATATATGATAGTCCATACTTTTCCCAAGATTTGATGGCCCAAACCGGCGTAGGAAATCAGCATCAGAAATTCCAGCGTTAAACGCCGGAACTGGCATAAAACTTGGAGTTAAACGCCCAAACTGGCATGAAAGCTGGCGTTTAACTCCAGAAAAGGTCTCTACACGAAATTACTTCATTGCTCAGCCCAAGCACACACCAAGTGGGCCCGGAAGTGGATTTTTCTGTCATTTACTCATTTCTGTAAACCTTAGGATATTAGTTTAACTATTTATAGGACCTTTTGACATTGTATCCGTACCTTATGACCTCATAACACTTTTTACACGTTTCTTGTACCTTCCACGGCATGAGTCTCTAAACCCCATGGTTGGGGGTGAGGAGCTCTGCTGTGTCTTGATGGATTAATGCAATTACTACTGTTTCTTATTCAATCATGCTTGCTTCCATTCTAAGATATCACTTGTTCTTAACCCGGATGAATGTGATGATCTGTGACAATCATCATCATTCTCAACTATGAACATGTGCCTGACAACCACCTCTGTTCTACCTTAGATTAAGTAGATATCTCTTGGATTCTTTAATCGGAATCTTCGTGGTATAAGCTAGAACTGATGGCGGCATTCAAGAGAGTCCGGAAGGTCTAAACCTTGTCTGTGGTATTCTGAGTAGGACTCAATGATTGAATGACTGTGACGTGCTTCAAACTCCTGAAGGCGGGGCGTTAGTGACAGACGCAAAAGAATCACTGGATTCTATTCCGGCCTGATTGAGAACCGACAAATGGATAGCCGATGCTGTGACAGAGCATCAGGGACGTATTTCCAATGAGAGGATGGGAGGTAGCCATTGACAACGGTGAAACCCTACATACAGCTTGCCATGGAAGGAGCCTTGCGTGTTTGATGAAGATGACAGTAGGAAAGCAGAGATTCGGAAGATGGAGCATCTCCAAAGCCTCAGCCTATTCTCCATTACTGCAAAACAAGTACCTTTTTCATGTTCTTTTGCTTTTTACAATCAATCCTGATAATTTCTGATATCCTGACTAAGATTTACAAGATAACCATAGCTTGCTTCAAGCCGACAATCTCCGTGGGATCGACCCTTGCTCACGCAAGGTATTACTTGGACGACCCAGTGCACTTGCTGGTTAGTTGTGCGGGATTGCAAAAGTGTTATTGCAATTTCGTGCACCACTCTCCATGCTCATTCTTCACTGTAGTTACTCCAGACTTCTTGGGCACCACTTGTACTAGGCTCACCCATTCACTGTCTGAGATGGGGTAAATGATACCTGCCTCTAATAGTCGGGTCACTTCCTTCTTGACAACCTCTAAAATAGTGGGGTTCAACCTTCTTTGGGGTTGACGAACAGGTCTTGCTCCTTCTTCTAAAAATATCCTGTGCTCACAAACTTGAGGATTGATGCCTACTATGTCTGCTAAACTCCACCAAATTGCTTTCTTGTGCTTCCTCAGCACACTAAGTAACTGCTCTTCCTGTTTAGGAGTGAGGTCCTGTGCAATGATAACTGAAAACTTCCGCTGGTCCTCAAGGTAAGCATATTTGAGGTGTGGAGGGAGAAGTTTCAATTCCAACTTCTGGTCATGGTCTAGCTCTGGATTATCTGGAACTAATGGCAGTGGTAGAGTGCCTGCATTGTCCTCGGAATTCCCCACACTTGGACCTTGTCCTATGTACTTATCTTCAAACTCTTCCTGGTGAACTTCAGCTACGGTTTCATCTATGATGTCACACTGGAAGATAGAACGATCTTCTGGAGGGTTGTTTATGACTCCATTCAGATTGAAGATTACCATTCAACCATCTATTTGAAAAGAGTATGTTCCTGAAAAAGCATCCAATTTGAATTTTGATATCTTGAGGAATGGTCTCCCAAGTAGGATTGATGATGGCTTATCTGAGTCATTATGGGGCATCTCAAGGATATAAAAATCAGTGGCGAATGTGAGCCCTTTAATGTTCACTAAAACGTCTTCAGCAACTCCAGCCACTGTATAATGCTTTTATCTGCTAACACAAAACGAGCTGCCGACCTTTTTAAGGGAGGGAGTCTTAAAACATCATATACAGATAAAGGCATTATACTAACACATGCTCCTAAATCACACATGCAGTCATAAATTACTACACCTCCAATAGTACAACTAACTATACAAGGACCTGGGTCACTACACTTTTCAGGTAAATTTCCCATTAAAGCAGATATAGAACTTCCTAAAGGAATAGTTTCTAATTCATTAATTTTGTCTTTATGTATGCAGAAATCTTTTAGAAACTTTGCATATTTAGGTACCTGTTGAATGACATCAAAAAGGGGAACAGTTACCTCAACCTTTCTGAATATTTCTACCATTTTGGGATCAGGTTCCAACTGCTTCCTGGGCTTCCTTGCAAGTTGTGGAAATGGAATGGAAGTGGTGTTTTCTACAGTGTCTGCACCTTTTGGTGCTTCCTCTTGTGGTTGAGCTTCTTCTTCTTCAGCTATGTCCTGTATGTCCTCTTCCTCTTCAACATCTTCTATTTCTACTACCTCTTCAGCTGAGGCATGTTTTGGTGGGCTTGGCTCCTCCTGATTCTTCTCCTGCAGTGTGGTTCCAGACCTTAGGGTGTTGGCATTAATGCCACCCTTTGGGTTGGATAATGGTTGAGAGGGGAGTCCACCAGAGCTTGAGGACTGGTTGTTGGAGTTGTTCATTGATCCAATCTGTGAGACAAGGGCTTGCAAAGTAGAATTCAAACCATTCAAAGTTGCATTAAAGTTATTTTCCATAGCCTGTTGTCTCCGATCAATGGCTTGTAGTAATTCATCATTAGGGGATGAAGAGGGATAAGTGATCTGAGAGGTTTGCTGAGAATTTTGAGGCTTTCTGAGATGAGGTGCTCTGTAGGCTTGATTCTGATTCTGCTGCCTGAAGTTGTTATTGTTATTCCACCTCTGATTTCCATTATTATCTTTGCCTCCTCTGTTATAATTGTCCCTCCAACCCTGGTTAGAATTGTCTCTCCAACCTTGGTTAGATTTATCCTGCCATCCTTGGTTGTAGTTGCCACCTTGATTGTACCCTCGATTGGGGCGGTCATGAAAGTTATGAGTGGCTGCTACAGTGTTGTCTTCTGGTTGGAGTTGTGGACACTCATCGGTATAGTGACTGTAATCTGCACAGATTCCACACACTCTTTGTGAAACCAACTGCTGGTTGTGCTGTGGTGGAGGAGGCTGAACTTGCTGAGGTTGTTGTTGATTCAGTTGCATCTGCTTCAGCAAGTTAGTCAATTCACATAAGGTCTGAGTTATAGCAGCAGCCTCTTTATTAGTGGATACCTCCGCAACAGCTCTTGACCGATTTTGTCTCTGCCTATGATTCCTAGTAGAGTCAGCTAAGTCGCTGATCAATTGCCATGCTTCTTCTGTAGTCTTGTACTTTTTCTTAGAACCATTGCTAGCACCTTCCAGTGTGGTCCTATCTTGAGATTTCAAACCCTGTGTAAAGTAACCGAGCAACACTATCTTGTCAATCATATGATGGGGACATGCGTCTCGAAGAGTATTGAAGTGTTCTAAGTATTCGTAGAGGGTCTCAGAGTCATCCTGAACGATCATAGACGTGTCCTTCCTCAGCTTATCGGCAACTTTAGCTGGAAAGAATTTATCCAGAAACTCTCTCCTGAGTGCGTCCTAGTTGGAAACAGTTGCTCCGGGTTGAGTGTAGTACCACTATCTTGCCTTTTCCTCTAGAGAAAACGGGAAGGCTTTCAATAGAATAGAGATTTCATCAGTGCCATCACGCTTAACAGTAGAACAAGCGGTCTGGAAATCTCTAAGATGCTTGATAGGCTCTTGAGCAGGTAAGCCATGAAACTTGGGCATCAAGTTGAGTAGTGAAGACTTTATTTTAAAATCTACAGCTACTACTGGGTGGTGTGCCTAGAATGGTTTGATCGTAAAATCAGGGACTTTTTCCTCCTGGATAGTGACTCTTCTGGGCACTGCCATGTCACCTGCATGTAAATGAACTGGATCAGTAGAGAAGGAGCTTGTTTCTTCCTTAGATGACGGTTCCGGTTCGTCCTCAAAGAGGAGTCGCCGACGCCTAGCTTGCCTTATATGTGAAAGAGTTCTTTCAATCTCAGGGTCAAATGCTGGCAAGCTTGGATCAGGAAGTGAACGTGTCATTTAACGAAAGAAACGTACAGCTCATAATGACAAAAATAAAATAAAATACAAATAAATAAATTCTAATTAATAACTTTAGCACTCTATTGCAACTCCCCGGCAACGGCGCCGAAAATTGATGCGGTGGAAATTGGTGAATTAAAATTATTAAAATATATACGTTGCAAGTATAGTTCTTAAGTCACCAGAAATTCACTTATCAATTTATAAAGGTGTCACAGGAATTTAAAATTAAAATACTGGGAGTATGAATCCCAGGTCGTCTCCCAACGAGTTGTAGAAAAGTGTGCTATTTTATTAATCATATGTTTTCAAAAAGGTTTGAGTTGAGTAAACAGGAAATAAAATTGGAGAATTTGAATAATGTAAATAAAAGCCTTGACTGGGAGTTGATTAGTTGGAAGCCCCGCTGTTGTTGGATTACTCTCTAGATTAATTGATAATTAAAGGTTATCCTGTTTAGTTATCTCTTACTAGGTAAGAGAAAGTCAAACAAGTTGGGATGCTATGCTCGTTCACAAGTTGCACCCCACTTAATTAAAAGGGGTTGGTGTTAGTGACTAGAGGGCAAGCCAACAATAACCCAATTATAATCTTTCTCTCAAGCCTTCCAACTCAAGGGTTCCTTTCAATCAACTCCCCATTAAGTTAGGGAACTACTCGCTCATTGTGAATGTAAAATTCATAACATATAAAAAGGAATTAAGGAAAGACATTGTAAATAAAAATAAAAAATAATCAATTAAAAATAAAAGTAATCCTTGTATTAAATAATCCTAAAATATTCCAATGGTAAAATTAACAAAGCAAAGGACATGGAAGAGTAAAGCCAAGTAAAGAAAATGAACTAGAATGACGAAGTCTTGATGAGGTAATAACTCTTCTCAATATTCCAATGCAAAAAGTGGTAGAAAAATAAAATCCTAAGAACTATGAATATCTAGAGAGAAAAACCTAGAGGAGGAGTAAAAACTAGATCTAAAACTAAAACTGTGTATATTGAATTGTTGTTCTGGTTTCTGCATGTTCTCTGGCTCTAGTCTGCTGTTCTGGGCCAAAAACTGGGTCGAAATAAGGTCCAAAATGGCCCCCAGCGAATTCTGCAGATTATGCAGATCGCGCACGTCACGCGATCGCGTCATCCATGCGATCGCGTCATCCATGGGGTCGCGTCATTCACGTTTTTCCTTGCCGCGTGTTTGCGTTGTCCACGCTTCCGTGTCACTTGTGCTTTTCCATTCCGCGCAGTCGCGTGAGCCATGCAGCCGCGTTACTGCGATTTCTCCTCTTTCGCGCGAACGCGTGGGCCATGCGGCCGCGTCACTTCTCGCTGGTCATCTCCTCAATTTCTCGTGTTCCTTCCATTTTTGCTAGCTTCCTTTTTAATCTCCAACTCATTCATGCCCTATAAAGCCTGAAACACTTAACACACAGATTACGGCATCGAATGGAATAATGGAAAATTAAAATGCATAATTAAAAGTCTCTAGGAAGCACTTTTCAATCATGTAATAAATTCAAGAAGGAAATATAAATGCATGCTAAATTAATGAATAAGTGGGTAAGGATTATGATAAAACCACATAATTAAACACATTATAAACCATAAAATAGTGGTTTATCAAGCAGCTCTATGCTTCCTGGCCCTCTGAAGTGGGTTCACAGCCACCACTTTGGCCATCTTCTTGGCAGTTATGAATTTGTCTTGCTTCACTAGCACTTCATCAATGATTTTCTAAACTCCAGCTTCATCACACAACCTCTGTGTGATGCTGGAAAATGCCAACCTTATATTGTCACTAGTGCACTTTAGTACCTTGTTGATGTTGTTGGCAATCAACTCCCCAACATTGACATTCTCGTCTTTTATGATGCTGTAGATGAGCACAGCTCTCCCTTTGGTCACATCTGATGTGTTGGATGTGGGGATTAGGGATCTTCTTACAAATTCTAGGCACCCTCTAGCTTGGGGGCTCAAATCCCTTCTTCTCAGGTGGTTGGGCATCCCATCCTTGTCGTTTATCCATTGCACATTCAACACACAGATTTCATTGAGGATTTCATTAAATCCTGGGTCTTGTTGCATCATTCTTTCTTCATAGCTTCGGTTGGAGGTTGTTTGCTTCACCATTAGCATCCTCCCTATGCTGGAGGGGTAATAATCTATAGATTTCCCTGTCACATAGCTGAAATAACCATAGGGTTGTCTCGGCTGAGGAACGGCATTGGCATAAAACTCCCTCACCAAGGCTTCCACCACTTTTCTTGGTGTGTTGCATAAGATTGCCCAGCCCCTACTGTTTATCTCCCTGTTGATCTCAATGTGCTCATTTCTTCCCAATTGGAACCCAACCTCTGGGATGATTTCCCTCTCACTCACCCAACCATAGAATTGGTTTTGGTTGAATGAGGAGAGGAACTTGTACTCATTGAAGGTTGAGCTTGAGGACCCCAAAGTTGGTTTCTTGTTTTTTTTTCTTTGATGCTGATGATTTGGTGGTGCCATTGGGTTGAGAGAGGGTGTTTGAAGGTTTTAAAAAATTATAAGGGATGTTGCAAGGGAATGCAAGCAAAACAAGGTTTTGCTCCAACACCAAACTTAAAACTTGATTGTCCTAATCAAGAAAGGAAAAACAAAGTAGGAAAAGAAAGGTAGGGGAAAGAGATGAAAAGAAAGAGGGAATTGTTAGGGTTCTTTTTTGTTTGTGAAGTTGGGGTTTGAAGTGTGAGGAGAGGTGGGAAAGTGAGGGGCTTTTATAGGGGGTGAAAGTGTGGTTCGAATTGTGGGAAGTAGAGTAATTCAATGTTTTCCCACTTGGGGAGTGGCGCCTAGCTTGGGAAGAGGCGCCAATCCTTATCCCACTTTGCTTTTTGCATGTTTTGAGTTCTGAAGTGCAAGTACACTTTGACTCCCTTGCTTTATGAGCTATCAATCATGTGGGGCCCCCTTTCTCTCTCCTAAAAATGAAATCAAAATCCCATCAAAAGAATCCTCCATATTCCTTTTTAATATGAGTGAATGCAATTACAACTGATGGGTGTCCCTTGGGACACCAAACTTAATCCTATTGCATCTTAATAAATTGGGTTCATCATTGGATTTTTAATGTGTTCATAAAGGTAGAATGATTCCAATCTTTTCATATGCTTTTGCTTCTAACCTCCTCTGAACACAATTAAACCACGTTCATGTTCCCACCGATGCATTAAATGCTTTCAAATTGAGTAGTGTTGGGCTTATTAGGTGATCCTTGTATGGTGGTGGCCAGACCAAACTTAATCTCTGGGCTTACACTTCAAAATTGTTTTATCCAAATAGTTGTAAGCCTAGATTAAGTGGTAAGTGACCACACCAAACTTAGCTCCTTAGCTAGTTCTCAGCCCAATCATTTATCATCAGTAAATGTATTCATCAACTTGCATTTCCAGAATAAAAGAAAACAGGATATCCTAACTACCAATTTTGAAATTAACTTTCTACTTCCTACAAATTACTTTCAGAAGGTAATGAAACACAAAGTTTTAACCGAAACTAACTACCTAAACTACCAAATCTTAACTACTTCTAAGAAGGCAATAGATCAAAAGGATATAAAGTGTTGGGGTGCCTCCCAACTAGCGCTTCTTTATTGTCATTAGTTTGACACTCCTTCATCTTTAGTTGAGCTTGTAGCTTACTCTCTGCTCCTTCAAAGAGCCTCCCAAGTAGTGTTTGAGCCTATGGCCATTGACAATGAAAGTTCTCTGAGTTTTGTCCTCTATGAGCTCTACATGACCATATGGGGATGCCTTAAGGACAATGAAAGGCCTTGACCATCGAGACTTAAGTTTCCCTGGAAAGAATTTGAGTCTTGAGTTGAACAATAGCACTTTTTGACCTTCCTCAAATTCTCTCCTTGCTAACTTTTGATCATGTCATCTTTTAGCTTTTTCTTTGTAGATTTTGGCATTTTCATATGCTTAAGATCTAAGCTCCTCCAATTCTTGCAATTGCAAGATCCTTTTCTCCCTAGCAGCAGTACCATCAAAGTTTAATAGCTTGAGTGTCCAAAAGGCTTTATGTTCAAGCTCAAGGGGTAGATGACATGTCTTTCCGTACACCAACTGATATTGGGTTATACCTGTTGGTGTTTTGAAGGCTATCCTATATGCCCAAAGAGCGTCATCCAGCCTCTTCGACCAGTCCTTTCTTGATGCTCCCACATTTTTCTCTAGAATCCTTTTTAACTCTCTGTTTGATATCTCAACCTGCCCACTTGTTTGAGGATGATAAGGTGTTGCAACCTTATGCTTCACTCCATATCTCAAAAGTAAGGTCTCTAATGGTCTGTTGCAGAAGTGTGTCCCTCCATCACTAATGAGGGCTCTAGGTACTCCAAACCAGCTGAAGATGTTTCTCCTAAGGAAGTTCATGACCACCTTATTGTCATTTGTTGGGGTTGCAATAGCCATGATAAACCAATATTTTATGGTCTATCTTATGCTCAAATGAGTGGTTTGCATCAAGTCTTTGCACACTTATTCATACTATTTGCATGGTTTTACAATTCCTTCCCAGAATTTGTTCTATAATTGAAAACTTGCTTTCTAGAGTCTTTAATTTGTGTATTTTAATCATCTCTTATTACTATTCGATGCCTTAATATGTGTGTTAAGTGATTTCAGAGTTTATAGGACAGGAATGGCTCAGAAGATGGAAAGAAAGCATGCAAAAGTGGAAGGAATACAAGAACTTGAAGAAATTGCTAAGTTGTCCAGCCTGACCTCTTCGCACTCAAACAGTCATAACTTGAGCTACAAAGTTCCAAATGATGCGGTTCTAGTTGCGTTAGAAAGCTAACGTCCGGGGCTTCAATTTGATATATAATTAGCCATAGTGGCCATAGAGAAAAATAACGCGCACACGTGAATCACGCGGACACGTTGTTTTGCAAAAATTCCAGCGACCTGCACATGTTTGAATTCGGTCCCAGCGATTTCTGGGCTATTTCCGGTCCAGTTTTAAGCCCAGAAAACACAGATTAAAGGCTGCAAAGTGAAGGAATGAAGGGAGATGACTGATAATTCACTTTTTATAATTTAGATGTAGTTTTTAGAGAGAGAGGTTCTCTCCTCTCTCTTAGGTATTAGGAATTATGATTTCTCTTAGTTTTAGGATTTAGGATTATTTCTTCTTCATCACAGGTTCAATGTTCCTTTAATTTATTTTCTACTTTTATTTATTCTATTACATTAATTGTTATTTATCTTTTCAATTTGGCTTATGAACTCCATGTTAAAATTGATTTCTTTATTTAATATAATTTGAGGTATTTCAGACTTATTATTGCTTTCTTTTATTTATTATATAAATAATTTGGATTTTTCCCTTTTGGATTTGGCTGAGTAATTGGTGACACTTGAGTTATCAAATTCAGCAGTTGATTAATATTTGAAGTTTGCTGGTTGATTTGGATCCCTCTAAAGCTAGTCTTTCCTTAGGAGTTGACTAGGACTTGAGGAATCAAATTAATTGGTCCACTTGACTTTCCTTTATTTAGTAAGGGTTAACTAAGTGGGAGCAACGGACAATACTCATCACACCTGATAAGGATAACTAGGATAGGATTTCCAGTTCTCATACCTTGCCAAGAGCTTTTCTAGTTATTAGTTTATTCCTTTTGCCATTTACTATTCTTGCTTTTTATCTTATACATTAAAAAACCCCAAAAACATAGCTTTTTCCATAACCAATAATAAATTATACCTCCCTGTAATTCCTTGAGAAGACGACCCGAGGTTTAAATACTTCGGTTATCAATTTCAAAAGGGTTTGTTACTTGTGACAACCAAAACTTTTGTACGAAAGGATTTTCTGTTGGTTTAGAAACTATACTTACAACGCGGTTATATTTGTGAATTTCTTTACCAATAGAAAATCCGATCATCAAAATGGCGCCGTTGCCGGGAAATTGCAAATGTGTGCCTTATTATTGGTTATTGTAAATATTTTTCAAAAAAAAAAATTCAGATTTTAAAATTTTTATATTATCTTATCTTATTTTTCAAAATTCAAATCTTTTTCAAAAACGATATCTTTTTCAAAATCTTATCTTATCTTTTTTCAAAATCTTATCTTATCTTTTTTCAAAAATCATATCTTTTTCAAAATATTTTCTTTTTGTTAGTTTTTGTTTTTATTTTCTCCTACTACTATGAACTCTCACCCCTTTGGCTATGAGTCTGGTTACAATTATGTTGCAGGAAGAAGAGATTACAATGAGAACATGCATCAAGGATGGAACAATCAAAGATGGGAGGAGCCACAAGGATTTGATCAACCCTCATGGCAACAACCACCTCCAATGGACTATCAACAACCGTTCTGTGAGGCATATCAAGGCAATGGCTATGGTGAGCACTCTTTTGATTATTGTTCATACCCTGGGTCAAGCTGTCCGACCCAGGATGTTAAGCGACAAGCCGACCGACCTCTTCAGGTCAGACTATCCGACCTCTTCTCAAAGAGCTCGGCCAAATGCCCGACCTCTTCTCAAAGAGCTCGGCCAAATCGTCAAAGGAGCCCAAAGCAGGCCCAAAACGAAGGAACACAGCCCAATCTAAAGGCAGCCAATGCCCAGAAAGATAAAGGCGGTTCCCTTGAAGATAAGATGACCTCACTTAAAGATAAGATAAAGATAAGATAAGATAACTAACTTATCTTATCCACAGGAGGCCACATCTCACCATTATAAATACACTGGAGCACCCAGGTATAACTCATACTCTGATTCTACTCAATACCTGCTTAATACCCTTGCTAACTTAAGCATCGGAGTCTCTTGCAGGTACCCCCCACCCTCCAGGGACGAAGGATCAGCACCATCACCAGGTCCAACAAGTCGGACACACCAGCTCCGGCTGCTACACACCTGCCGGACACGTCGGCTCCGACCAGCACAGAAGATCTCGTCCGAGATCGACCTACAGTTTCAGGTAACCCTCGGAACATTGGCACCATTGCCGGGGAACCTGGAAGTCATCCCACCACCATGGCGGACAACCATGACAACGACCACGATTCAGATCTAGAGGATAGAATGCCGCATAAAAACGCGGACGCCACCTCCAAAAGCACACCCCAAAACGGGGGAGATAAGTAACCTGCAAACACAGAAATCATGGAAGCACTACAAGCTCAACAAAACCGCCTCCAACAAAAAGAAGACGAGCATCAACGGGAAGCCAAGAAGGACCTCCGAAGGGAAACTAGGCGACGCCGAGAGTTAAAAGATAAGCTCTTAAAACTCGAAGCTGATCTCAAAACCGAGACGGCTCGATCCAGGCACGAAGATAGCCCCCACAAAGATCAAGACCCATTCACCAAAGAGATCATGAAAGCTAAAGGTCCCAAGGACTTCAAAGCTCCCAACATGACTCCGTACGATGGCACATCAGATCCAAGCTATCATCTTAGCAATTTCAGAAGCAGGATGTATCTCACGGAGGCCTCAGATGCAATCCGTTATTCTCCATCCAGAAGGACAAAGCCAAACACGCATCAAGCCTATTAGGGATCAAGCAAGGAGATCGAGAGAGCCTTCGCAACTACATGGAAAGATTCAACAAAACATGTCTGGACATACAAAGTCTGCCAACAGAAGCAGCTATCAGGGGTCTCATCAATGGTCTACGAGAAGGACCTTTTAGCCACTCAATATCCAAGAAGCACCCAAACATCTCGGAACGAAGTACAGGAACGGGCAGAGAAGTACTTCAATATGGAGGAAAACTCTTGACTAGGAGAGATCTCAAAAATCGAACATTCCTACTCTTCTCAGGATAAGGATAAAGAGTCCAAGAAAAAAGAAGATCAACATGGAGAGAAGCCTAGAAAATACCACAATTACACCCCCTTCGGGTGTCTGTTATGGATATCTACCGAGAAATATGCAACACTGAGAAGATCGCATCAACTTGCCCAATCAAAAACAAAAGAGGTCGGACGCGTTGAAGGTCCACCTCACACCAAAGAGGTTGGACGCGTTGAAGGTCCACCTCACACCAAAGACGTCGGACAAAGTTGAAGGTCCACCTCACACCAAAGTGGTCGGACGAGTTAGAGGTCCACCTCACACCAAAGAGGTCGGACATTTTGAAGGTCCACCTCACACCAAAGAGGTCGGATGCGTTGAAGGTCCACCTCACACCAAAGAGGTCGGACAAGTTGAAAGTCAACCTCACACTAAAGAGGTCGGACAAGTCAAAGGTCTACCTCACACCAAAGAGGTCGGACAAGTCGAAGGTCAACCTCACACCAAAGAGGTCGGACAAGTCGAACGTCTTACACCAAAGAGGTCGAACGAGTTGAACGTCCACCTCACACCCCTGAGAGACATGTTCATGGAGGATTCGCAGGAGGAAGGATCTCTAAATCATCCTGCAAAGGACACCTCAAAGAGGTATATTAAGGAAGGGAGAGAGGTTTGAATAGGACTACAGGGTGCAAACAAGCCTTCCGGGATTTTGAAAATTCTTGGGGCAACCACCCATTCTTACCCAACCAAGGGAAAGTGAAAAGCTCATATTATACCTCGTAGTGGGAAGTCTGGCAATAGCCTCATCACTAGTTAAAGAAGACAAAAGTGGGCAACAATCCGTCTACTTCTTCATCAAGACCTTACAAGGGGCCGAAGTAAACTATCAAGAGATAGAGCAGTTCGCCTACGCCCCCATACTCACCTCTCGATGACTCCACCCATACTTTCAAGCTCACAGTATCAGAGTTCGACCAGCCCATCGAAGGCATCCTACAAGAAAACAGACTTAGCAGGAAGAATTCTACAGTAGGCAGTCTTCGACATAAAGCTCAGACAGCCATCAAATCATAGTATTTGGCCGACTTCATTATAGAGTACACTAACACCCCGGGAACTCCTACAAAATGGAAACTCTACATGGATGACTCGTCAAATAAAACTGGGAGTGGTTCATGTGTAATTATAGAAAGGCGATCAGGGAAGCCAAATCAAGTCAAATGACCAAGCTGAATACGAGGCACTACTGGCTGGTTTAAGGCTAGCTAAGAAGGTAGGAGCTTACCATGTCCAATGACTCACAAGTAGTCACCTCACAAATAGAAGGGAGCAACCAAACTGAGGATCCCACCACAAAAAATACCTCGGGTAATTCGGGGGACCCTGGACAAAACCAGAGAACAGCTCGGACAATTCAGGGGACCCTGGACAAAAATAGAAAACAGCTCGGACATTTCGGGGAATATGAAGTCTGACACATACCTCGGGAGCAGAATGCCCGAGCTGATGCATTTTCAAAACTAGCCAACACCAAACCAGGGGGCAATAACAGAAGCCTCATCCATACCACATTACAAGACCACAACAAGGAAGGAAAACAATCCCTCTCCTCAGAGTCCGGCGACACCAGCTCATAATTCTTTTCCTCATCCCTATCCCTACAAATCCAGAGGAACCTCCTAAGTCGCACACAGTACTCAGGATCAGCCACAGTAACACGCATTACAACTATGGAATCCAGTCAATCAGACATGCCGACCGGGATCTTAATAGACATCTCAGCAATATTTTTTCAAGAAGACATAGGTCAAACCATGAGGTTATTACCAAACAACTCAGACAAATAATGGAAACAACTCGGACAATAACAACAAAACATCAAATATTAGATACAACAGTAAAAGGGAAACCCCAGGACTTACACGAAAGTCCAGGGGCACCCCTTGGAGGCAACAACAGGGCAAGAACACAGAGAAGAGAAGCCGACAATCTGTACCCAAACAGTCCGAACACCTCTCAAATAAAAGGTCAAAACAAAAGCTAGAACTTTTGTACAAAGGAGTCAGGCAACGATGAAAAGAAACAGGAACAGCAGCCAAATCCTAAGCAAAGCACACATTCTCCTCAAAGGCGAATACACAAACTTTTTGCGGAAAGAACCAAAGGTCTTCAGATCAAAAGGGAGCTTGGGCTGAAGAGCTCCCACAAGTCCTATAGGCATATCGGACAACTCCACACTTCACCACGGAGGAATCACCCTTCCGATTGACTCGCGGAGTGGAGGCAATGATCCCAGCAGAGATCGAAGAAGGATCCTCTAGAATGATCCTCTACAATAAAGAAGTCAACTCCCAAATCCAAAGGAAAGAGCTCGACCTACTTCCAGAAATCTGAGAAAGAGCTCTGACTAAGGAAGATGTGTTAAAACGTCAAATGGCCTCAAGATACAATTGGAAGGTAACCTAGCAATGACGATCTCATCTTAATCTGAAATGACATCAGAATAGGTCGGTCTGGAGAAGAGAAGCTAGCAGCCAACTGGAAAGGATCATACCAAGTTGATCAGAAGAACTGGGGAAAGCTTACTACAAAGTGTCCAACCTCGAGGGGCAAGAGCTACCAAGGTCATGGCATGCCTGCAAAGGGCGATAGGCCGTGATCCAAAAAGATTGCCTGACCTAGAAAGGTAAGTACTAACATGTACACACTCTTATCTTCATTTTATTAAAAAATTACAGATTCCCTAAAAAGTTTCCTACCAAGACGCCCGATCACGACAAGGTCGGCAAGATGAGAACCAAACTCATCACCCGATCACGACAAAGTCAGCAAGATGAAAATCAAATTCATCGTCCGATTACAAAGCGACAAGTCGGTAAGGTGAAAACCAACTTCACCGCCCGACCATGTTGAAAACCAAATTCATCATTTGATTTTGACAAAGGTCGACAAAGTGAAAACCAAATTCACTGCTCTACAAACTCCCAAGACGCATTAATCTGAAGCATTCATCGTCCGATTATAAAGCAACAGATCGGCAGAAAGTGAAAAATAATTTCACTGCACGATCACGATAAAGATAACCGTCCGATAAAAGTGAAAACGCGATTCACCCAAAAGACGATCTAAAGATGCCAACCACTTTCTACAAATCGGCAAAGATGAACACAGAATAATGTAAGAAGTTATCGAAAGCAATCCAAAAAAGAACCTGACGAGGTCTTACGGATAGCTAAAATAATAACTTAAAGACTGGCCGATGTGCAGAAGTCGGACCAAGTCAACCCAAGTTATAAGTAAACCCTGGAAAGAGGTCTGGCCAACCCTATTAAAGAGGATTACTTTAACTTAGAAAGGCCTGACATAACAAAGTCAGCCCAAAACAAAAAGTTATACAAGTAGTCCCTGAAAGAGATCTGACAAAGATCCAAAAAAGAGGACTACAAAAAATAACTTAAAGGAGACCGACATAACCAAATCGGACTCCTACCACTAAAAAGTTATCAAAGTAGTCCCTGAAAGAGATCTAACAAAGATCCAAGAAAGAGGACTACAAAAGATAACTTAAAGGAGATCGACATAACTAAATCGGACTCCTACCACTAAAAGGTTATACAAGTAGTCCCTGAAAGAGATCTGACAAAGATCCAAGAAAGAGGACTACAAAAAATAACTTAAAGGAGACCGACATAAACCAAATCGGACTCCTACCACTAAAAAGTTATCAAAGTAATCCCTGAAAGAGACCTAACAAAGGTCCAAGAAAGAGGATTACAAAAATAACTTAGAAAGAGATTGACCTAACGAAGTCAGTTTTCTACAAAACAAGTTATAAAAGTAATCCCTAAAAGAGACCTGAACAAGGTCCCAGAAAGAGGAGTACAGAAATAACTCAGGAGAGCCCCGACACGATGAAAGTCGGCTCACAACACAAAAGTTATAAAAATAATCCCTGAAAGAGACCTGAACAAGGTCCAAGAAAGAGGATTACAGAAATAACTTGGAAAGCTACAGATTGGACCGACAAGAAGAAGTCAGACCAACGAAAGCAACAGCTTGGACCGACAAGAAGAAGTCGGACTAACGAAAGCTACAGCTTGGACCGATAAGAAGAAGTCGGACCAACGAAAGCTATAGCTTGGACCGACAAGAAGAAGTCAGACCAACGAAAAATGTGCGCTAAAACGGACATAGCTCTGCCCAAAAAAGCCACGGCTCCACGACAAGGCTATCAAAATTGTTCAGAATGACTAAAAGGTGTTCTACAAAAACACTAAAAGGACGTCGGACAAATTAGCCCCAAGGACCACCTCGAACAAGTAGAAAGTGGACAAAATCAGAAGTGATCAAAAGAGGTCAAACAACAAAGTATCGAGACTCTACAAAGATCCACAAAAACGGACAAAGACATCTCGCAAACGGCCAGAGGAAGGCCAGGAATGTTTTGCTAAAAGGTATGAAGTCTTGAAAAAAGACACTAATTAAAAAGCGAAAAGCACAGCCTTAAAGACAGAGCTAAAAAGTCATCCAAACAAACTATAAAAAAGGTTACCCATCGGAACACTACCTAAAAAGTTGTTGGATTATGACTAAAAAGCCCGAACAGCGAAGACAAACAAGTCGGAAGAAGTCTGAAAAGTCCCCTCAACAAAGTAAAAGGGGCAATATCAGACTCGCACAAGGAGAAACTACTCAAAGATCGACCAAAGTCAGGATGCTTGAGCACGACTTCCCCGAAGAGATCGAAACTCTGAAAGCACGGTCTCATGGAAAAGTCCAAACTCAAGCAGGGGCAAAGTCATACAAGTCGACGTCAGCTAAAGAAAAGGTGCAAGTATGATCTTAAAAAAGAACAAGCCATAAAGGTTCGAAAATAACCTAAGGCTCAAATGTGCTCAGCCAAAAGGGATACAACTCCACTCCAAGAAGGCACAATCTCAAACAGGGCTACGAACGTCATCCGAGACTAAAAAAGGTTCTACATAAATAACACTAAAAAAGTCATTGGATAAATCACTAAAAGTCCGGATATCAAGCCGCAAGGACAACTTTGCCAAAGCAAAGGGTTGTCAACACAAACTTAAAAGCAAGGCGTGATCCAGAAGGCAAGGGTAGAAAACCCACACTGCGACTCAACAGAGGTTGGATTATGAAGTACCAAACCTCTAGAAAATCTACAAAGATTGCAAAGCAGTGAAGAAACAAGCCAGACAGATGCTTGAGCATGACTTCCAAAGAGATCGAAGCTCTAAAAAGCACGATCTCACGGAAAGATTGAACTCAAGCATGGGCACTGTTCATACCCTGGGTCAAGCTGTCCGACCTAGGATGATAAGCGACAAGTCGACCGACCTCTTCAGGTCAGACTATCCGACCTCTTCTCAAAGAGCTCGGCCAAATGCCCGACCTCTTCTCAAAGAGCTCGGCCAAATCGTCAAAGGAGCCCAAAGCAGGCCCAAAACGAAGGAACACAGCCCATTCTAAAGGCAGCCAAAGCCCAGAAAGATAAAGGCGGTTCCCTTGAAGATAAGATGACCTCACTTAAAGATAAGATAAAGATAAGATAAGATAACTAACTTATCTTATCCACAGGAGGCCACATCTCACCATTATAAATACACTGGAGCACCCAGGTATAACTCATACTCTGATTCTACTCAATACCTGCTTAATACCCTTGCTAACTTAAGCATCGAAGTCTCTTGCAGGTAACCCCCACCCTCCGGGAACGAAGGATCAGCACCATCACCAGGTCCAACAATTCGGACACACCAGCTCCGGCTGCTACACACCTGCCGGACACGTCGACTCCGACCAGCACAGAAGATCTCGTCCGAGATCGACCTACAGTTTCAGGTAACCCTCGGAACAATTATCAACAACCACCACCATATGCCTATGAACCCCCTCCTCAACATGACATTGGACCACCATACTCACAAGCCCTTTACCACCAAACACCCTCATATGATCCTAACCATTATCCACCATACCAACCACCTTATGAGCCATATGAACCATATCTAGAACCACCCCAATTTCAACCCAATTACTCCCAGAAACCACCACCTCCATATACACCATGTCCATATCCATCTATCAAAAGCCATAAGATCCTAATCATGCAATCCAAGCAGAACAAAAATCAAGGGATCATCTCAAGGAATCAGTGGATCAATTTTATGCAACTCTATATCAACTAAATCAAGCGATAAGTCGATTGGCTTCCCAACGCTCAGACACTCAAAGTGCTCCCATGGCTATATGTGGAGAATCAATAAAAGAGCGTAGCATAAAGGAGACACTAGAAACTCCAATGGACAATGAGGAATATACCTTTGTATTGGAACAAGTGGAGGAAACCGTAATAGCTGAAGAAGAGGAAGTGGTTAAAGACTTAGGAAACGCGGAACCTCCATGGGAAATTCAAATCATAGAACCTCCTTCCAAGACGTTTGAATTTGATGTTGAAGAGGGTGTACAACCTCCAAGGCATATCATGGTTGAAGAATTGGAAGAGGTTGATCAAGAGATGGATATTCAAGAAGAAGAGGCACAACCTCCCATGCCCTTGGTAAGCAATGAAGAAGAGATTGAATTGGAAGAAAGCTACCAAGAGGAAGAGGTTGATATTGAAGAAGCTTGCAAAGAGGTGGTAGTTGTCAAAGAAGAACACAAAGGAGTGGAGCTTGCAAGCTCATTAGAAACCCCTCCCCCTAAGTTGCCATCATCCTTCACAACATTCAAGCGGATAAAATTCATATCCCTTAGCTTTCTAATTCTACTTGAATATGGGCTACTGGAGATGGATGGTTAACTTTGAGCTCTTTGTAGCATTAAGAGTAAAAGGAAGATGGTCAGTGTTAAGAATTGTCCTGCAAAGTTCATTATTGTTGGAAGCTTTAAGTTTGAACGCAAAGGTTGGTGTAGAGCTCAATTGAATGGGTCTAGGAAGTTGTTTAGACGCTTCAGTGAGAATTCTAAAACTGAACCACCCAGATAGAATCATGAAAATTAACTTGAAGACGGGTGTAGAAACAAGATTTAGGATCCGGGAATATTTGAGGATCAAATTTGGGAGCTCAAAGCTTGTGAAGAACTCCATCAAAGCTTGAGAAATTTACTTGGTATTGATAGAGCTTATTGGAAGTCCAAGCATTGGTGGAAGTTTCAGGATGAGTTCAAGCACAAGCCACCATGACAGAGAGCTCACCAAATGTCCAACTTAAGGACTTTAACTAAAAGTGCTAGGTGGGAGACAACCCACCATGGTATGATCGTCCCTTTTTCAGTTTTAATTTTAGTCTATTTTGTTTGTTTTTGAGTTCTGAATGAACCTGGAATCATGCATAACATTCATATTAGCATTGCATTCTGCATTTTGCATAAAAAAATGCACGCGACACGACAGCATCGCTGACGTGTTCGCGTCAAATGTGCGTTAGAAAGAAAATAAGATTGAACAAAGAGTCACGCGAAAGTGTGGCTGGAGTCGTGCCTTTGGCCCAATTTGACCCACATGACCGCGTCGCTGATGCATCCGTGTCATGTGGGAAAAATGCCTCCCACGCATCCGCGTCACCCATGCGAACGCGTGGGCCTATAAAATTGACGTAAACGGGTGTATGGCAGCAAGTTGTGATGGAGTAGGCCTGGAATGGTGTTGGAAGCACAAACCCCATCACGCGAATGCGTCGCCCATGCGTCCGCATCACTTACAAATCACGCCAACCGCGTGAACGCGTGCTCCACACGTCCGCGTCACAAGCGGCGCACAACTTATCCAAATCAGCCAAATATCTTATCTTTTTTTCCCCAAATCTAAATCTTTTCTTTTCCTTCTTTTTCTTTTTTTTCTTTTTCTTTTAATTAGTGTTGGAAATTTATTTGGGTCATTATTTTGCTTGTGGATTATTAAGGAATTGTTTGACTATTATATATTACTTTTTATAGGGTTGCTTGTATGTTCAATTTAATACTTTCATTAACTTATTTACCATGCATGCTAAGTGTTTGTGAAAAAGCCCGTATGGCATCACGCACTACTTTTCTGTTATCCTACTTTCATGCCTGTTTTTCACAAAATCCTTTTTATATTTTATTAATTATTTATAATTGTCCATACAAACATATTGTTAGTTTGAAAGGTTTGGTAATCTAACTTGGACATTGAATGCTTGATCTATGCTACTCATGTCTTTGCCGTTATGCCAATAAATACCTTGCATTTAACTGTCATCACATGCACTTGCTATATTTCCATTGATGACTTTTCATATGTAGTCATGACTATGTGTTAACGTCATTCTTCTTTACTGTGCATTGATTACCACATTTTCCATTCTCTTCCTTGCTGTAACCCTTAGCTTTAAAAGTCACTTTCTTTTTCCCTTTTTAGGATGGCCACCAAGAAGGGTAGAGAGAAAGCTACTCCCAAACCACCGGCAAGGAAAGGAACAAAAAGAGCACCAGCTGAGGAACCACAACCCCCATCCACTTGCACATCTTAGCATGCACCGAGGACGGTGCAATCTTTAAGTGTGGGGAGGTCGATACCGACTTCCAGGGGTTAGTTACCTTCTTTTCAACACCAATATTCTATTTTCTTTGTTTGTTCATTGTTGCATTTGCATATTTGATTGCATGTTTGTTTGATTTTATGCATTTAAGTACTACTTGGTTGAAAAATAATAAGTTTCTTTTTAAGACCCTATTTTTGAGAATTTTCACTAATTTAAATTAAAAAATTAAAATTTTCTATGTGTTAAATTTGTTTGAAGATTATAAATTGGAACATGGTTTTTGAGCTAAAGAACACACAACCGGTGAGATTTTGAGCTTGTATGGTTACATTATTTAACCATAAATATTTTATTCTTGTGTGTTTTCTTCTCTATGATTGCAATCTTTGTTTTGTTCCATTCTATATGTCCATTATTTAGTGTATTTACATGCTTGCATATGATTGAGGCCATTACTTGTTTTTGCTCACTTATCTCAAATAAGCCTACCCTTTTATGTCACCCTTGTTTTTGGTAAGCATGCTCATGTGAAATCAAAACAATTAAATTACCATGTGCATTGAGATTAAAAAAATTTAAGTAATTAAATAAGGAGATACAAAAATTACCCCAATGCAAAATAAAAAGAACCAATACACATGGGACAAAATTCAAAAATAAATTTGGTGCATGAGCATGTAATACAAAAGTGGGAAATTTTGGGTAGCTAGGTAAAGAACTTTGAAATTATATAAAGTATGTATGTTAAGTGAGATCTTAGACTAATCAAGGATTCACTTTGTTAGCTCACTTAGCCTTATATATACATCCTTACCTTTACCTCAGCCCCATTACAACCTTGAAAAGACCTCATGATGTTTGCATTGGTACATTAAATATTTGTTGAATGGTTAGATGAAGAACAAAGTTTTAGAAAGCATGATGAGAGAATAGTAGAGTGAATTACCCTATAAACTTGAGAGACTAAAGTGATATACACTACCAGTGAGGGTTCAATGCTTGATTCTATGTTCCCTGCTTTCATGAGCTATCTTCTTACAAGTTTACTTGTCTTTTATTATATGATTTGAATTAGTAGAATTTGAATTATGTTTGTCTTGGAGAACTTGTTTACTTTTAACCAAGTAGGTAGAAACATTTTGCATGTAGTTACATTCACATAGATAGGTTGCATTGCATACTCTCTATCATTAGACTTCACTCCTTTATAGCTTCTCTTGAGCTTAGCATGAGGACATGCTAATGTTTAAGTTGGGGAGGTTGATAAACCACTATTTTATGGTCTATCTTGTGCTCAATTGAGTGGTTTTTATCAAGTCTTTGCACACTTATTCATACTATTTGTATGGTTTTACAATTCCTTCCCAAAATTTGTTCTATGATTGAAAACTTTCTTTCTAGAGTCTTTAATTTGTGTATTTTAATCATCTCTTATTACCATTTGATGTCTTGATATGTGTGTTAAGTGATTTCAGAGTTTATAGGGCAGGAATGGCTCAGAGGATGGAAAAGAAGCATGCAAAAGTGGATTGAATACAAGAACTTGAAGAAATTGCTAAGCTGTCCAGCCTGACCTCTTCGCACTCAACGGTCATAACTTGAGCTACAGAGGTCCAAATGATGCGGTTCCAATTGCGTTGGAAAGCTAACGTCCGGGACTTCGATTTGATATATAATTCGCCTTAGTGACCATACAGCAAAATGATGCGCATGTGTGAATCACTCGGACACGTTGTTCTGCAGAGATTCCAGTGACCTGCACGTGTTTGAATTCGGTCCCAGCGATTTCTGGGCTATTTCTGGCCCAGTTTCAAGCCCAGAAAACACAGATTAAAGGCTGCAAAGTGGAGGAATGAAGTGAGACGACTGATAATTCACTTTTTATAATTTAGATGTAGTTTTAGAGAGAGAGGTTCTCTCCTCTCTCTTAGGTATTAGGAATTAGGATTTCTCTTAGTTTTAGGATTTAGGATTATTTCTTCTTCATCACAGGTTCAATGTTTCTTTAATTTATTTTCTACTTTTATTTATTCTATTACTTTAATTGTTATTTATCTTTTCAATTTGGCTTATGAACTCCATGTTAAAATTGATTTCTTTATTTAATATAATTTGAGGTATTTCAGACTTATGATTGCTTTCTTTTATTTATTATGGATTTTTCCCTTTTGGCTTTGGTTGAGTAATTGGTGACACTTGAGTTATCAAACGCAGCAGTTGATTAATATTTGAAGTTTTTTGGTTGATTTAGATCCCTCTAAAGCTAGTCTTTCCTTAGGAGTTGACTAGGACTTGAGGAATCAAATTAATTGGTCCACTTGACTTTCCTTTATTTAGTAAGGGTTAACTAAGTGGGAGCAACGGACAATACTCATCACACCTGATAAGGATAACTAAGATATGATTTCCAGTTCTCAAACCTTGCCAAGAGCTTTTCTAGTTATTAGTTTATTCCTTTTGCCATTTACTATTCTTGCTTTTTATCTTATACATTAAAAAACCCCAAAAACATACCTTTTTCCATAACCAATAATAAATCATACCTCCCTGCAATTCCTTGAGAAGACGACCCGAGGTTTAAATACTTCGGTTATCAATTTCAAAAGGGTTTGTTACTTGTGACAACCAAAACTTTTGTATGAAAGGATTTTCTGTTGGTTTAGAAACTATACTTACAACGCGGTTATATTTGTGAATTTCTTTACCGATAGAAAATCCGATCGTCAAGCCTCTATCCACTTAGAGACATAGTCTACTGCTACTAGAATGTACTTATTTGCGTATAAAGTGGGGAATGGACCCATGAAGTCAATCCCCCATACGTCAAATAGTTCAAGTTCCAGTATAAATTATTGTGGCATCTCATTTTTCTTGGGTAGGTTCCCATCTCTTTGGCACTCATCACATCTTGACACCAATTCCTTTGCATCCTTGAAAATGGTTGGCCAGTAGAACCCACATTGTAGCACCTTGGTTGCGGTTCTTTTCCCACTAAAATGGTCTCCATATGCAGATCCATGACATTGCCAAAACACCTCTTGTCCTTCCTCATGGGGAATGCACCTTCTCAAGATTCCATCAGCACACCTTTTGAACAAATAGGGCTCATCCCAGATGTAGTATTTATGATCGTTGATTAGCTTTCTCCTTATGTGTTTGTTGATGTTGGTTGGTAGTTCCCCAATAGCCTTGAAGTTGGCTATGTCTGCAAACCAAGGGGCTTCTTGGATCATTGACATGAGCAGAAATTGGTAGATTAAGAATTAATTAGAGAAATGGCGTTGCGAGTACAGTTCTTAACCGGCGAAAATCCACTTATCAATTTAGAAAAAGGGTTGTCACAAATTTTAGAAATAAAAAGCTGGGAGTATGAGTCCCAGGTCGTCTCCCAACGAGTTGCAGGAAGATGTGCTATTTTATCAATCAGAGGTTTTCAAAAGGGGTTTTGAATTTGATGAACAGAAAATTAAATTAGAGAATTTATATGATTTAAATAAAATTTTGACCGGGAGAAGATTAATTGGAAGTTATATCCTTGTTAGAATTTTATCAAGAGCAATTAATAATTAGTCATTGTTTATATTTAGTTAACCCTCAACGAATGAAGGAAAGTCAAATTAAAAGTCAACTTCTATTCACAAGTCCTAATCCTCTCCCTTGGGAAGGATTAGAGTTAGTGACTAACAAGCCAATCAATAATGAACCAATTACAATTGAACTCTTGAGTATTCTAACTCAAGGTTCTCCTTTAATCAACTCCCAATCAAGTTGGGGGACTACTCCATCATCATAATTGTAGACTTCACAAAATCAATGGGAGAAATAAGAGAAGACATAATAAATAATAATGAAAGAGATTAATTAAAAGTAAAAATAGTTTTGTATTAATAAACTATGAAAATAATCCAATGTCAACTCTGGAAAAATTGAAAATATGGAAGAGTAAATGAAAAGTAAATAACAAACTATAATAACCAGTACCGGAAGTAGACTCTTCTCAAAAGCTAAAGCCAAAAATCTTCAAATCCTATTTTATGAATGTCAAAAAGAGAAACCTAGGGGAGGAGTAAAATCAGATCTAAAAACTTGAGATTGTGCGGAATGAATTCCTCTTTTTGTCTCTGCATGTTCCCTTGCTCTAATCTGTGTTTCTGGGCCGAAAACTAGGTTGAAATGCGGCCCAGAAACTATACCAGTGACTTCTGTAATTCTGCAGATCGCGCACGTCACGCGGCTGCGTCGTCCACGCGTTTGCGTCACTCAGCGTTTCTCGTACCACGTGTGCGCGTCGTCCACGTATTCGCGTCGTTCGTGCAGCTTCCAATCCGCGCGGTCGCGTCAGGCACGCGAGCGCGTCACTGTGATTTCTTCCATTTCGCGCGGTCGCGTGAGCCATGCGACCGCGTGACTTCTCGCTGGTCATCCCTTCAATTCCTTGTGTTCCTTCCACTTTTGCATGCTTCTTCTTCATTCCTTATGCCATCCTTGCCCTATGAAGCCTGAAACACTTAAAACACAAATCACGGCATCGAATGGTATGAAGGAAAATAAAAATATACAACTAAAAGGTCTTTAGGAAGCAAGTTTTCAATCATAGAATATTTTTAGGAAGGAATTGTGAATACATGCAAATCATATGAATAAGTGGGCTAAGACTTGATAAAACCATGCAATTAAACACAATATGAATCATAAAATAGCGGTTTATCAATCATCATCAACTGCTCATCAGGGAAGCTCTCATTCACTGTAAATTGGTGCGCCTCTTCTTCTTCTTGTGGAATCCTTGAGAGATGGCCAGCTACTTTGTTCTCTACTCCACTCCTATCTTTAATTTCAATGTCAAACTCTTGGAGTAGCAGGATCCATCTTATGAGTCTGGGCTTGGATTCCTGTTTGGTAAGTAAGTACTTGAGTGCTGCATGATCAATGAATACAATTACTTTAGATCCAATAAGATATGATCTAAACTTATCAAAAACAAAAACTATGGCTAGAAGTTCCTTCTTTGTAGTTGTGTAGTTCCTTTGATTCTCATTAAGAACCTTGCTAGCATAGTAAATAACATGCACTAGCTTGTCTTTCCTTTGTCCCAGAATAGCATCGATAGCAAAGTCAGATGCATCACACATTAATTCAAAGGGTAAATCCCAGCTAGGTGGTGCTATAATAGGTGCAGAGGAAAGTCTATTTTTAAGTTCATCAAAAGCTATCATGCACTCTTTATCAAAGACAAAGGGGGTATTTGAGACAAGTAGGTTGCTAAGGGGTTTGGCAATCTTTGAAAAATCTTTAATAAACCTCCTATAGAACCTAGCATGTTCTAGAAAGCATCTAATTACCTTGGCATTGCAAGGTGGAGGCAACTTCTCAATTACTTCCACCTTCGCCCGGTCCACTTCTATGCCACTTTTAGAGATCTTATGACCAAGAACCACCCCTTTAGTCACCATAAAGTGGCACTTCTCCTAGTTTAAAACCAGGTTGATTTCTTGGCATCTCCTTAGCACCATGGCAAGATGACATACGCACTCAGAATATGAATCCCTAAACACAGAGAAGTCATCCATAAACACCTCTATGAACTTCTCAATCATGTCTGAGAAGATGGAGAGCATGCACCTTTGGAATGTTGCAGGTGCATTGCACAATCCAAAAGGCATTTTCCTATAAGCAAAAACACCATATGGACAAGTAAATGAAGTTTTCTCTTGGTCCTTGGGATCTGCAACTATTTGGTTGTAACCCGAATAACCATCTAGGAAGCAATAGTATTCATGTCTGGCCAATCTTTCAAGCATCTAATCCATGAAAGGTAAGGGGAAGTGATCCTTTCTGGTGGCTTCATTAAGCTTTCTGTAGTCAATACACATGCGCCAACCAGTCACTGTTCTTGTTAGTATCAATTCATTCTTCTCATTTGGCACAACAGTGACTACTCCTTTCTTAGGGACTACTTGCACAAGGCTCACCCAAGGGCTATCTGAGATGGGATAAATCACCCCTGCTTGCCACAACTTCAACACCTCTTTTTGGACCACTTCATTCATGGTTGGATTCAGCCTTCTTTGTTGTTGTCTTGAGGGCTTAGCACCTTCTTCAAGTAGGATCTTGTGCATGCACATTGAAGGACTGATTCCTTTTAAGTTTGCAAGTGTCCACCCTATGGCATCTTTGTGTTGTTTTAGTACTTGGATAAGCTCCTCCTCTTGCTCCTTACTCAAGCTTGAATTGATGATTACTGGGTAAGTGTTGCCATCACCCAAATATGCATATTTCAAACTTGGTGGTAAGGTCTTTAGCTCTAGTTTTGGTGCCTCTACTACCTTGTTGTCCTTGTGGTTCAGCATGATTGAATTCTTCATGGCTCTTTGTGGTAGCTTTTCACTTGATACTGGTTGCTCTAACTCTATAGTTCCTTCTCATTATTTCTCTTCCAATACCCCTTGAACTATCTGTTCTATACTGTCCACCATCATGCATTCTCCTATGGGTTCCTTGGGGTAGCTCATTGCCTTAAAGACATTGAAGACCATCTTTTCTTCATGTAATCTAAAGACTAGTTCCCCTTTTTGCACATCAATGATAGCTCCAGCAGTAGCTAGAAATGGTCTTCCTAGGAGGATTGAGGTGTTCGCCTCCTCTTCCATGTCCAGCACAACAAAGTTAGCTGGAAAAATGAATTCCCCCACCTTCACCAGCAAGTCCTCCACTACCCCATGTGAAAATTTGAATGTTCTGTCAGCCAATTAAAGTGCCATTCTTATTGGCTTCGCTTCATCAATCTTCATTCTCCTCATCATAGTTAGGGACATGAGGTTGATGCTAGCTCCCAGATCACACAAGGCTTTCTCAATATTGATACCCCCTATGATGCAAGGGATTTAGAAACTCCCTGGGCCTTTCATTTTCTGGGGAAGCTTCTTTTGTATGATGGCACTACACTCCTCAGTTAGCACTATGGTCTCTTTTTCTCCCCAATTTCTTTTTCTTTTCATAAGCTCCTTCAGAAATTTGGCATAAAGCGGCATTTACTCCAATGCTTCAGCAAATGGTATGTTGATTTGGAGCTTTTTGAAGATCTCTAAGAACCTAGAAAATTGGCTATCCTTCCTGTCTTTCCTCAGCCTCTGACGATATGGTGCCTTGGGCACATAAGGCTTTAAGACTGTCTTTCGTGCGGATGGGGCATGGACCTCTTCTTTATTATTGTTTTGATGCTTCTCTGTAGCCTCTTCTTCATGGTTATTCTGGCTCGGGTTGCTTCTTCTACAACATTTCTGCTTCTAAGTGTGATGGCTTTACACTCTACTCTTGGGTTGGCCATGGTATCACTGGGAAATGTATGTGTGAGCATTGGGATTTGTTTGGAAAAGATCCCCACTTGTGCTTCCAGCTTTGAGATTGCTGCGCCTTGATTCTTTAGGTTTGATCTATATTCTTCTTGATTGGCGTCTATCTTTCTTTCAGCCTGTGTCTGTCTCTCGAAGATGGTGGAGATGGCTCCTGTAAGCTGTGATGATAGTTGTGCTATTGCAGCCTCTACTCTTTCAAAGTTACTCTTGATCTCACATGGTTGCATGGGTGAAGTTGATGTGTCTTGATGATGGTTATTGTGTGTTTACTGGGTAGAGTGGTATAATGTATTTTGTGAGTTGTGGTAGGGTCTATTGTTACTTGATTGATGGTTAGGGTTGTGAGTGTTGTATTGGTTGGATGGGTAAGGTTTGTTGTGATCTTGGTTATGGCTTTGTTGGTTCTTGCACCCAAAATTTGGGTGGTTCTTCCAACCTGGATTGTATGTCTTGATATTGGGATCATATGGTGGTCTAGAATTGTTCACATAGTTAGCTTGCTCCCATTCACATTTAACTTCTGGTGCATCTCCTTCTTGTTGAGGGGTTTGAGCTTGAATAGCTGAAACTTGATTACTCTCCATCTTCGTGGTCAAGGCTGCTAGTTATACATTAATTACCTTGTTTTGAGCTAACAGGGCATCCATTGAATTGAGCTTCATTACCCCTTTCCTCTGAGTTCTCTCTGAAGCATAAAAGTACTCATTCTCAGCCACAGTCTCAATGACATCTATGGCTTCTTCAATGGTCTTCTTCTTGTTGAGTGATCCTCCTGAAGAATGGTCTACTGCTTGTTTTGACTCGTATGACAGCCCTTCATAGAAGATGTGTAGTTGTACCCATTCATTGAACATATCCGGTGGACATTTCCTTGTCAACTCCTTAAACCTCTCCCATACCTCATAGAGTGTTTCACCATCCTGCTGTCTGAAAGTTTTCACCTCAGCTCTTAACCTGTTGACTCTCTGTAAGGGTAAAATCTTGCTAGAAATTTGTTCACAACATCATTCCATGTGGTTAAGCTCTCTTTGGGAAATGCTTCTAGCCACTTTGTTGCCTTATCTCTAAGTGAGAAAGGGAACAAAAGTAGCTTGTAGGTGTCTGGATGTACACCATTGGATTTTACAGTATCGCAGATCCTCAAGAATGTATTGAGATGTTGGTTTGGGTCCTCTTGGGAACCTCCTCCATATGAACAGTTATTTTGGACAAGTGTGATGAGTTGAGGTTTCAACTCAAAGTTGTTGGCATGGATTATTGACTCTCCTTTCTTACTCAACATGATTGCTAGCTTCCTCCCTAGCATGGTTATATGCTTCCTCTTCCATGGTGGGTTCTAAATCTCCTTCTACTAATTCCTCCCCAACAATGCCTTTGCCTCTTGCTTCCCTCCTTAATCTAAGGAAGGTCCTCTCAGGTTCAGTATCGAAGGAGGATGAAGTTTCTCCCTTTCAACCTGTCATACATTCAACAAACAGCAAATAGAGGACAAGTGGAAGAATCACTTTATTTAAGATTAGTGGTTAACTTGGTTGATGCAATTAATCAAACAGTTAGAAGAATGGAATTATGGACACTGGATAACTAAAATGCTTCCAGAAATCAGGATGGAAAAAGAAATAAAAAAATAACAAGGTAATTAAAATTCTTAATCTAGCTTTCCAATCAATTTCATCATTGTCAATTTCAAACCAATCCCCAGCAATGGTGCCATAAAACTTGATGAGTTCGGAATTCACACCCCATAGAATTTTTTATTATGAATCCGCTCTTTTGGCGAGCGCACCAAAATTATCGTCAAGTATTAACCCATAGCGGAGTGGGATCGTATCCACAGAGATTGGCAGTTTTGAGCAATTTTAATCAATTGGTGAATTAGTCAAGCTAAACAGAATAGATTGTGGTTGCAGAATTGTAAATGGGTAGAAACATAAATGACATGAAAGTAAAGAAAAGCAGTAAAGTGCTGAAATAGAAATGGCAAGAATGTAAAGAGCAGAAACATAAATGACTGAATTATAAAGGGGAATGGGGATTGTAGAATGTAAATGGAAGCTATAAAGAAAGTGATAGATGAGAATAGGGAGAATTCATTAAGATCAAGAGATGTTGTCTCTTTGGATTAAATTCAGCTTATATCATCTTCAATCATACAACTCATTGACCTCTTGGCAATCATGATTGATTGAGCCCAAATCCCTTGGTGACTCAATCTCTCAGATCTTGATCAATAGCCAATTCCTTGGTCTAATTGCTCATGAAGGGAGATATGCTTCGTCCCTAATTATACCACACATCATCATAGGTCCAGGTAGAGGGAGGATTGTATGTCACCATATCCAAACACCAAAACCCATATTCTACTCAAGTGTGAGAAGGGATTTCTAGCATGGTTTCATGTTTTCTTTTCCAAGGTTCCCATGAAACCCATTTTGTATTCAACCTCTTTCCCAAGATGATTGAACACTAAGCATGAAAAACGAAAGTCCATCTAGCAAATCAAAGAGAAGATGAAGAGAAGAAGAAAATTCACTATCATTAATCCATCAAGTACAACAGAGCTCCCTCTCTCAATGAGAGGAAATTTAGCTACTCATAGCTTAGAGAAAAGTACTCAAGATGGATTGAAAAGTAAAACTAAAAGCTCTTCTAACTGTTTGAACCCCTTTCTCAGTACTTCTTGGGGTTATTTATACTACTCCTAGTTCTAGAAATAAAAGAAATACAAAAAGTAAAAAAGAAAAATTACAATTTGGAGGGAAAAGAACTCAATAAACGTGATCTTCCAGCTAGCGTGTGGCTGGCGCTTTAGTGACGTGCCACGTCCTCCTTTATTAGCCTCCCTGGCGTGCCACGCCTTCGAGCCAAAGTGGCACGCCCAGGTCTTCTCCCTCTTCTTCTTGCTTCTAGAAAATTGAACTAGCGTCCCCTTGCTGTGTTCATGATCCATCTCTTTGGAAAGTTAAACTAGCGTGGCATGCCCAGGATCTGGCGTGCCACGCCCAACATTCAAGTGGCATGCCCAGGGTAGAGGATGGATGCTAGCGTGCCACGCCTTCGTCGCCAAGTGGCACACCCTTATGGTTGGCTTCTTAACTTCCTCTCTGGAAAATATAACCAGTGTGCCACGCCCAGAGGCTGGCGTGCCACGCCCATCATCTTGCCTTGGTTCTAGTAGCTGGCGTGCCACGCCCAACATTCAAGTGGCACGCCATAGTGAGATTCTTGAGTTGGCGTGCCACGCCTTCGACACCAAGTGGCACACCCAGCCCTTTCTTTGGCTTCCTTGTGCATTGGCGTGCCATGCCTGTTTGCTCAATTGGCACGCCTAAGTGGGGATGAAAGCTTGGCGTGCCACGCCTTCGATCTCAAGTGGCACGCCCAGGCCTTTTTAGCCTTCACCTTCTTCTCTGGAATCTTGCACTAGCGTGCCACGTCATGTTGCTTAAGTGGCACGCCCATTCATTTGTTGGTTCCTCAAGCTTGGCGTGCCACGCCTGACTCCTCAAGTGGCACGCCCAAGTGATTTTTGAAGCTGGCGTGCCACGCCTTAGACACCAAGTGGCATGCCATATAGTAAGTGATGGGCTAGGCGTGCCACGCCCAACCTGGCATGCCACGCCCCTTTAATGGCCTTCAATGTTGCTTTCTGGAAAAATGTTTTCGCGTGCCATGTCCATGTAAATGCTTGAGACCCCTCTGGACTTCAGCACTGGCGTGCCATACCCAGCTCCTGGCGTGCCACGCTAGTGTATTTTTTGTGGCGTTTGCTCTAAGTGGCACGTCCGTTTCACACACCCAGCTTGTTTTGTTATTTTCTTCCCATTTTTTTATGTCTTTTTCACCTGAAATTCAGCACAACCTCATTTTAAAGCAATGTACTATACTATTCATCAAATATTGCATGAATTGAAATGATCAAATGAGATTATGCTCTTTTGTGGTCCTTTTTATGCAAGAAAGAAGGGTAGATGATGCAAGTCATCAGTCACGCGTACGCGTCGCTTGACATTTTACCATCCACGCGTACACGTCTGTCACGTATGCATTGCCATGCGACTTCATATCCACGCGTGCGCGTCTGTTCTGTGTGCGCGTTGATGGGTGCACTCCAAATCCTTTATTTTTCCATGAGTTCTCCACTTTTCATGCTTTTATCTTCATTCCTTTGATCCATTCCTAGCCTTTTTCAATCTAAGTTCACTAATAAACGCATCAAGGCCTCTAGTGGAATCAAAGGTGAATTAAAACTAGCAAGTTAAAGGCCTAAAAAGCATGCTTTTACACTTAAGCATAAATCAAAGGAGAATTACAAAACCATGCTTATTTCATTGAATAAATGTGAGAAAAGTCGACAAAACCCTCTAAATTCAACACAAGATAAACCCTAAAACTGGGGTTTATCAACCTCCCCACACTTAAACAATAGCATGTCCTTATGCTAAACCAAGAAAGAAACAAAGGGTATCATCATTTATTCAATGCAAATAAACTATATACAACCTATCTAAATGCAACTATCTATATAAATGTGATTACTTTGCCAAAACAAATCAACTTCCAAGAAAACATATATAAGCATAGGGGCTAAAGCAATAGAGATCAAATCAAACCCACAATTGTATTGAATTATCAAAAAGATTTGCAAAGTTGCAAGAAAAGGGATTATCATGGTGAAAACATGTAATTGAGCAATTGAACCCTCACCGGATGTGTATCCACTCTAGTCACTCAAATGTTTGGGGTTGATTCACTCAATTCTCCCCTAATCATGCTTTCCAAGATTTGTTTTTCATCTAACAATCAACAATTATTTAATGCATGCATACAATTATCATGAGGTCTTTTCATAAGGTTGTAATGGGGTTAGGGTCAAGGTAGGATTGTATATGGTTAAGTAGACTTGAATTTTGAATCTTTGATTAACTTAAACTTTCCTACCTAACCCATATAACAACCTATACAATCCAAAGCTAACCTAACTACCCATTCTTCACTTTTTCACACACTCATGCATTTTCTATTTTATCATCACACAAATGCATTGATTATTTTTTAACTTTATTTTTGGGTATTTTATCCCCTTTTTATTGCTTTTCTTTTTTTTCAATTCAAGCTAAACTATACACAAGAGCATCAATGCATATGGTTTTACATTTAATTAACACATGAGTATTGATACAAGGATTTATACTGGTTCGAAATTCCACAAAATAATTCCATTGTTAGTATAGTCCAAACCAATAGTCAATCCTCAATTCAAATTAAATTTGGTTTTGTCACAAGTACAAACTCCAATAAAAATTAGCCGAAGTATTTGGACTCCGGGTCGTCTCACAAGGAATTGTAATGAAGCGATCAACTATTGGCTATGAAAATGCAAGGGGGGTTTGATTTTATATTTTGACAAGAAAAGTAAATAACAAGAAAGTAAATGATAAGAACTAATAAAGAAAGGCAAACAACTCTTGGCTAAGCATAGGAATTTGAGATCACCATCCTTGTCAATAACCAAATATTGATAATTATGAGGAACCAAGCTTATTAAGTCTACTTCTATACTTCAAGTATATCAAATGGCTTAATCAACATCAACCCATAAGTCCCAACCTATCTACTAATTAGATTAGTAGTGGGTTAGTATCAATGGGTATCAAATTGACCACCAAGGGTTCTCAAATCACCAATTCAATGAGACCCAATGACTCAAGGTCACTCAATTCCCTTAGCCTAGGCCAAGAGTAAAGAAAACTACTTAAAAACTAAAGGAAACATTCTATCAAACACCTAATGTGCAATAAAAGTAAACATCACAAAATGCTAGAATTAGGGAAACCCTTGACTAACATAAACAAGAAATTAATAATAGAAATCAAGATCAACATAAAAGAGATATGGAAACATAAAATTGCATTAAAAGAAATCAAGATTCAACAATGGTTCATCAACATAAAAGAAAGCAAAATAAGAAACTAACAAGAGAAACTAAGAAGATTAAGACAATAGAATACTAAAATATAAAGAGAATTGAAATCAAAACAAGAATTGAAAGAGAAATTTGAGAGTGATCAAACTAACTTTACCCTAATTTTATACTAAATCTAGAGAGCTCTCCTCTCTCTCTAGAATTCTACTCCTAAAACATGATGAAAACTAAACTATGACTACTTGGTTCATTCCCCCTCTAATTCTTGGGTTCAATAACATCAGAAATGAGTTGGATTGGGTCTAAAATGAGCTACAAATTGCTGGCCACGATTTCACTTTAGTGAATCACGCTGCTCCATCAGTATCTATGTTTAAAGTGCACGTGTGCACCCCTAAACGCGAAGCAACTATAGTAAATTTTATATCATTTTGAAGCCCCGGATGTTAGTTTTCCAACACAACTAGAACCGCCTCATTTGGACCTCTGTAGCTCAAGTTATGGTCGATTGAGTGTAAAGAGGTCAGGCTTGATAGCTTTGTGGTTCCTTCATTTCTTCATGAGTTTTCCCACTTTGCATGCTTTTCTCCTCACTTCTTCCATCCAATACTTGCCTTATGAACCTGAAATCACTCAACAAACATATCAAGGCATCGAATGGAATTAAAGTGAATTAAATTTAGCTATTTTTAGACCTAAAAAGCATGTTTTCACACTTAAGCACAAATTAAGGGAGAATTTCAAAACCATGCTATTTCATTGAATAAATGTGAGAAAAGGTGATAAAATTCCCCAAAATAAGCACAACATAAACCACAAAATCGGGGTTTATCAAGTATGTACCCAATTCCCGATATTTTCAACAAAGATACAACACACACCTTTATCCCAACCAATGTTCCCAATTCTCCCAAACTTGAATAATAAACACTCTCACTAGCCTAAGCTAATCAAAGATCCAAACAAGGGACATTTATTATTTTTCGCTTTAGGCTTGTAATGTGCTAAAATAGAGAACAAATGGGTTAAGCATAAGCTCAAAATTGGCTAACAGTGGAAGGTAAAAGGTAGGCTATTTGGGTGAGTAAGCTTTATGAAACAATGGCCTCAATCATATAAGTGCATGTATACATAGAACAATGGACATAAAGAATTAAACAAATCAAAGATCAAAGTCATAGAAAGAGAATAATCACACACGAGAATGAAAATAAGTGGTTATATAATGTAACCACACCATTAGGCTCAAAATCTCACAAGCTTGTGTTCCTAGCTCAAGAATCATGTTCCACAATATATATAATTCAAGTAAGTTCAACACAAAAACTTTCAATCAATTGGGGTGGTTCCCATAGATAAATTCCTTGGAGAAATTCATTGTTTTGACTATGTTTATTATATGTATCTTAAATGCAATGTTGTGATTGAGAAAAGTAAAAATTTCTTAGTTTTTTTTCCCTTTTTCAATTAAAGCAATTTCTCATATGCAGAAAGGGGTAAACTAAGCACAATAATCCATATTTTCCAAACACAACCAATGAGCTAAATTAAATATATATGTATATATATACTACTGACTAAAAGTGTAATTCAAACTAGAAATCCAAAAGTATATATACAAATAAAAGATGTCAAGTGTTACAAACTAAAACAGAAGTGTTCAAAATAGCTAATATATACAATAGTCCCAAAAAGTGCAATAAAGTAAAATGCGCAAGTACTGGAAATAAACTGAATAAAGCTAAATTAAACAAGAGTCTGAAAATGGTCACCCAAGATAGAAAATCCTGCTGTCGTCGACGACGGCGACCTCCCCACACTTAGAATGAAGCATCATCCCCGATGCTACAGCTGAGACTGGGTAGGTGGGTCTACGTCCGCTGCTGGCTGAGGCTGAGGCTGTGGCTCCACAGAGGTCTGCTGTGTCTCTGCGGAAGCCTAGGTCTGGGTAGGTGCCTCTGCCGGCTGAGCCTCTTCCTCCTCCCGATCCTCCTCCGCCTCAGAATAGTCAGAAGGAGTATCGGGATCAAAGGGCATGACAGTGCTCAGTGATACAAGCATCCGACTCACAAGATCAAAGCATCGCTTGTTGCGACGCTCGCTCCACTCCATGAGCCCAATGAGATGCTGCACAAGTCGGTACGTCGGCTGGGGTGCTGGTGGTGGTGGTGCTGCTGGTGGTGCTGACGGTCCAGATGCTGCTACTGAAGAGGAAGATGGCCTAAGTGTCACTATTGCAAAAGCTCGGGCTCGACGCGAGACTGGTGGTCTGTCACTCACCCAAGTCCCCCATGAAATAGTCCTGTCCTTTCCGTGGACCGGGGGTGGCGACTCATCATCTGGTAGCTATGGGACATCAGCTCGCTGAGCCATCTCTTTTACCAAAGTAGGGAATGGGAGTGTGCCTCTGACATGAGCTCGCTACATGGACTGTCTGATCAATCGGGGAAAGTACAACTCTTTCCCCTCTATAATACACCCAATCAAGACCAAGATGTCCACCGGAATCTCAATAAAGTGCATGGTCGGCATGACATAGTGAGCAAGAATCTATTGCCATGTCCTAGCCTCCCTCGTCAAATAGTCGAACATCATCCCCTTGGGTTTCACTTTAGTGGCATCCATCTCCCAAGGGGCATCCGGCTATGCAATAACACTCTGCAAGGCATCATAATCATAAGTCAGGCAATGCATCTCCTCCTTAGCCCTCTGAAAAGCATCTTTCTCACTAACCTTGGCCTGACAGTGGAATGCCTGCTCAATATCCACCTCTGTAATCAAAATTTGTTCTCCTCTCAGGTGAACTGGGTCAGGGGTCGGTCTAAAGAAATTACAGCAAAATTCACCGACCCAAGACTCGTTCACTCGAGGTAGCTCCCTATCCATAAAAAATAAGCCCACCCCCTCAATCTGAAGCTCAATAGATCGCCTCAAATTAGCGAAAATGTCCAGCTTCTTCTCCAAGTTGAGATGCCGCTTCTGAAAAAGTGGGAAGTGAAGCTCACAGTATAAATTAGGGAACCTTTCTGCTTCGGTCAGAGGTAGTTGCTGATCTACCTTATCCTTCTCTGATAGATATATCATGGCATAACTGGAGGTTGCAGAAGCAGTGGAAGATTGAGATTTCTTCCATTTATGAGGGGTAACCTTTGCTTTTTCTTTTTCTCTGTCAGACATCCTGGAGAAAATAGATATTACAGGGTACAAACAATTAAGCAAAGCAGAGGAGTGTAAAGCAAGGAATCAAGCAACAGACAGAAAATAGATTACAAGAGAATATTGAGACATATCATGATGTGAGTTAAAGAAAAGAATTCTTGGAATGCATGAAAATAGAATTCAGATATCAATCAGGAATACAAACAAAGAATTCATACAAGAATAGAAAATATGCTTATCTGTTAAGAAACAACAATTGTCATACCCAAAAGAATGTAAAAGGGTTAAAGTGAAAACTAAAAAGTAGAGTTAAAGAGTCAGTTTAGTCAAAAGTTAGAAAGGCGGTCAGAAATTAGTGGCATGACAACTATGGAGCATAACCAAGAGAAGTTCAAAAAGGTATCGGGAACAAGCACACTCATATTCATGAGGATGATGCAAGTCATTGTTGATGAAATATAAAATTGCATAACAGCATAAAATAGAAAAGCAAGTCATCATCAATGTTCATGGTCACTAAAATTGTAAAAATTGGTGTTGAGAGATGTGAAACATGCACTTGGTGTAACTGAAAGAAAGTTGAAACAGATTTAATTGAAAAAGTTCATACTAGTGGAGAGCACCAATTATTACAATGTAAGAACCTTCATAAAAAAAAGACAAGTTTAAATCAAATGGCGAAATAATGGAAACAGCTTCATTGGTTAAGTAAAGTTAAAAAAATTGAACTTGAACCAAGAAGTCAGAAGGCATTTGACTTGAAATTGAAATGTTGAGAACACAAAGAAGGTTCATGTTGACATAGCTAAACAAGGTTCTATTTGACACAAAAATCCATTAAATAGGCCTTCGGTTCTGTCAATCATCAATGCATATAAAAGGGAACTAAAATAGAAACAGGAATGTTAACCGAATCAACTTATAAGTTGACCTTGGCATAGACCAAAATGAGTTCAAATCAAGAAATACCAAGTCAATTCATAAGCTACAACTTAACACAGGGTAATTTCCAAAAATTTTGGCAGCATTCCGGCAGTAAATTGAATGCTCCTGGATAAACAAACAGCAACAAGACAGCTCATATGAATCCAAGAATGATCAATCAGCAAGAAGAACAAGAAAATTCATATGACCTAAGCATCAATAAGCAAAATCAACGTAACATCAGTAACAGCATACCAGCACATGGCATCAAATAGTAGCATGTAAAAACATACAGCAACATCATCATCAAACATCAAATGAGAATTCACCATTTCATACAACAAGTACGGAGCAATTATCAGGCCTAAATCCACTAACCACATCCTAGCTACCTAACCACCTAAAATCAACTAAACATGCATCTCTAACTATCCTGATTCTAACAAAAATTAAACTAAGCTAACTAACTTAATGGAACAGAAATAGAATTGAAAACCAGATAGGGAATCAGAAGAACCTGGGATAAGAAGCAGAAAAAGAACTAGGAGAGGAAGGAAAGGAAATGACAAGGCCAACCCAAAGACGGCGGCGACCTAGTGGAACTGGCACTGAGATGGTGGTCGCAGAGCAGCGAACGCAGAACAGGGAAGTGCAGTTCTGTGAAATAGAAAAAGGGAGACGCAAGAAAAGAAAAGAAAAGAAAGAAGTATGTGGTGGTTGTATGTGGCTCGCCGATGGCAATAGAAAACCGCGGCGGTTGCTTATAGTGGCAGAGAGAGGGGGAGAAGAAAGGAAGAAGAGAAGAGAGAGGAGAAAAAGGGAAGATGAGGGACGGCGGCGGTTTGGTGCCGCCGGAACGGTGGTTGGTGGTGGTTGCAGAGCTCAAGGGGGATGCAATGGTGTTTTGGAGGGAGAGGAGAAGGAGATGAAATGTTGAGGGAGAAGAGAGTGATCGATGCGATGGCTAGGGCTTACGCATCCAGAGGGTTAGTGAATTTGAATCCACGCGTCCGCGTAGTGTACACGTGCGCGTGGGTGGATAGAAAGGGAAAACACGCGGAAGCATCATCGACGCAAACGCGAATTAGGGGCGAGTGCTCGGTGACGCGTATGCATGGATCGCAATTGTGCCGTTGGCACAAAACCAACAAAAATGCACGCGTACAGCACGCTTGCGTATGGATAGTATTTTTTTTTTTTGAAACACCAAAACAGAGTTAACAATTCTCCTAACATTATCTACAACTTAAATGAACAAAAATGCAAAATTACCAAAAATCTTTAAATTTTTGAAAATTTTCAAAGACCAAACAAAAAAACTTGCACTTCAAGCAAAATGCAATTTAAATAAAATAACAACCAAAGCATTAAAGCAAGAATATCCAAGGAAGAAAAACTACCTACAATGACCTACAATGGCAACTCAAATCACTCATTGATTATATCTACAAGAGAATGGAAAGAGTTTACCATGGTGGGGTGTCTCTGGTGCATGAAATTGTGATCATCAATGGCGCCATCAATATGGTACGCTCAATTGCAATCTCAACTTTTTATCACAACTTCGCACAACTAACCAGCAAGTGCACTGGGTCGTCCAAGTAATAAACCTTACGCGAGTAAGGGTCGATCCCACGGAGATTGTTGGTATAAAGCAAGCTATGGTCATCTTGTAAATCTCAGTCAGGCAGATTCAAATGGTTTTGGATGATTTATGAATAAAACATCAAATAAAGATAGAGATACTTATGTAATTCATTGGTGAGAATTTCAGATAAGCGTATGGAGATGCTTTGTCCCTTCCGTCTCTCTGCTTTCCTACTGTCTTCATCCAATCCTTCTTACTCCTTTCCATGGCAAGCTGTATGTTGGGCATCACCGTTGTCAGTGGCTACAGTCCCGTCCTCTCAGTGAAAATGTTCAACGCGCTCTATCACAGCACGGCTAATCATCTGTCGGTTCTCAATCAGGTTGGAATAGAATCCAGTGATTCTTTTGCGTCTGTCACTAACGCCCAGCCTTCAGGAGTTTGAAGCTCGTCACAGTCATTCAATCATTGAATCCTACTCAGAATACCACAGACAAGGTTTAGACCTTCTGGATTCTCTTGAATGCCGCCATCAATTCTAGCTTATACCACGAAGATTCTGATTAAGGGATCCAAGAGATATCCACTCAATCTAAGGTAGAACGGAGGTGGTTGTCAGGCACACGTTCATAGGTGAGAATGATGATGAGTGTCACGGATCATCACATTCATCAAGTTGAGGAACAAGTGATATCTTAGAACAAGAGCAAGCTGAATTGAATAGAAGAACAATAGTAATTGCATTAATACTCGAGGTACAGCAGAGCTCCACACCTCAATCTATGGTGTGTAGAAACTCCACCGTTGAAAATACATAAGAACAAGGTTCAGGCATGGCCGTGAGGCCAGCCCCATGATCTAAGATAGCATAAGACTGATCAAAGATAGCTACCAAGATAAGAATACAATAGTAAAAGGTCCTATATGTAGAGAACTAGTAGCCTCGGGTTTACAGAAATGAGTAAATGACATAAACCACTTCCGGCCCCACTTGGTGTGTGCTTGGGTTGAGCATTGAAGCTTTCATGTATAGAGACTTTTCTTGGAGTTAAACGCCAGCTTTTGTGCCAGTTTGGGCGTTTAACTCCCATTCTTGTGCCAGTTCCGGCGTTTAACGCCGGGCAGTTTTGAGCTGATTTGGAACGTCGGTTTGGGCCATCAAATCTCGGGTAAAGTATGGACTGTTATATATTGATCGAAAGCCCAGGATGTCTACTTTCCAACGCAATTGAGAGCGCGCCAATTGGGCTTCTATAGCTCCAGAAAATCCACTTCGAGTGCAGGGAGGTCAGAATCCAACAGCATCTGCAGTCCTTTTCAGCCTCTGAATCAGATTTTTGCTCAGGTCCCTCAATTTCAGGCAGAAAATACCTGAAATCACAGAAAAACACACAAACTCATAGTAAAGTCCAGAAAAGTGAATTTTAACTAAAAACTAACTAAAACATACTAAAAACATACTAAAAACAATGCCAAAAAGCGTACAAATTTTCCGCTCATCACAACACCAAACTTAAATTGTTGCTTGTCCCCAAGCAACTGAAAATCAAATAAGATAAAAAGAAGAGAATATGCAATGAATTCCAAAAACATCTATGAAGATCAGTATTAATTAGATGAGCGGGGCTTTTAGCTTTTTGCCTCTGAACAGTTTTGGCTTCTCACTCTATCCTTTGAAATTCAGAATGATTGGCTTCTATAGGAACTCAGAATCCAGATAGTTGATGAGCGAATATTTTATACGCTTTTTGGGGGTAATTTCATGTAGATTTTAGTATGTTTTAATTAGTTTTTAGTTAAATATTATTAGTTTTTAGGCAAAAATCATATTTCTGGACTTTACTATGAGTTTGTGTGTTTTTCTGTGATTTCAGGTATTTTCTGGCTAAAATTGAGGGAGCTGAGCAAAAATCTGAGTTAGGCTGAAAAAGGACTGCTGATGCTGTTGGATTCTGACCTCCCTGCACTCGAAATGGATTTTCTGGAGCTACAGAAGTCCAATTGGCGCGCTCTCAACGGCGTCGGAAAGTAGACATCCACCGCTTTTCAGCAATATATAATAGTCCATACTTTGCACGAAGATAGACGACGTAAACTGGCGTTCAACGCCAGTATCATGTTGTTGTCTGGCGTCCAGCGCCAGAAACAGGTTACAAGTTGGAGTTCAACGCCAGAAACAGGTTACAACCTGGCGTTGAACGCCCAAAACAGCCCCAGGCACGTGAGAAGCTTAAGTCTCAGCCCCAGCACACACCAAGTGGGCCCCAGAAATGGATTTCTGCATCATCTATCATAGTTTATTCATTTTCTGTAAACCTAGGTTACTAGTTTACTATTTAAACAACTTTTAGAGATTTACTTTGTACCTCATGACATTTTCAGATCTGAATTTTATACTTTTTGACGGCATGAGTCTCTAAACTCCATTGTTGGGGGTGAGGAGCTCTGCAGCGTCTCGATGAATTAATGCAATTGTTTCTATTTCACTCAAACGTGTGTGTGTTCCTATCTAAGATGTTTATTCGCGCTTAATTATGAAGGAGGTGATGATCCGTGACACTCATCACCTCCCTCAATTCATGAACGTGTGCCTGACAAACACCTCCGTTCTACATCAGACTGAATGAGCTTCTTTTAGATTCCTTAATCAGAATCTCCGTGGTATAAGCTAGAATTGATGGCGGCCACTCTTGAGAATTCGGAAGGTCTAAATCTTGTCTGTGGTATTCCGAGTAGGATTCAAGGATTGAATGGCTGTGACGAGCTTCAAACTCGCGATTGCTGGGCGTGATGGCAAACGCAAAAGGATCAATGGATCCTATTCCAACATGATCGAGAACCAACAGCTGATTAGCCGTGCTGTGACAGAGCATCTGGATCGTTTTCACTGAGAGGATGGGAGGTAGCCACTGACAATGGTGACACCCTACATACAGCTTGCCGTAGACGGGCTTTACAAACAATTGAGTTGAATATTACATTGCAGAAATTCAGAGGACAAAGCATCTCCAAAACTCCAACATATTCCCCATTACTGCACAACAAGTAACAATTTTATTCTCTTTTATTTTTCCAATCTAATAATTCCCATTGATAATTTTGATTGATATCCTGACTAAGAATAATAAAATAAACATAGCTTGCTTCAATCCAATAATCTCCGTGGGATCGACCCTTACTCACGTAAGGTAGTACTTGGACGACCCAGTGCACTTGCTGGTTAGTTGTGCGAAATCATAAGAAATCTTGATTTTCATATTGAGATATTAATTTCGTGCACCAAGTTTTTGGCGCCGTTGCCGGGGATTGTTCGAGTTTGAACAAACTAAAGGTTTATTTTGTTGCTTAGATTAGGAATATAGTATTGATGCTATAGAGTCATTAAATTTGAGTCCTTTATTCCCTTTTCAAAAATTTTTTTCAAAAATATTATTTTTCTTTATCAAATTTTAAATTTTTTTCGTGAGTTTAGTGTCTTGTTCAAAGTTTGGTGTTAATTGCATATTTTATATTTTTCTTTAAATTTTCGAATTTGTGTTCTTTGTTCTTCATTGATCTTCAAGTTGTTCTTGTTTATTTTTCTTGTTTGATCTTGAGTTTTTCTTGTTTTGTGTCTTTTCTTGTTTTTCTTGTGCTTTTTCAAAACATTAACTTTCAAAAATTATACATTTATCCATAAAAATAATACATCTTTAAAATACGTTACATTTTTAGCTCAGTTGGTTATAGCGTTGGCTTATGTTCTTGGCAATTGGGCATCTTCTTTTTAAAATCTTTTTTCAAAAATAATTTTTCTTAATTTAATCTTGCACAAAACTTTAAGTTTGGTGTTTTCTTGTTGATCTTTCTTTAATTTTCGAAAATTTATCTTGGTTTTCTAAAAATTTTAAGTTTGGTGTTCTTTCTTTTGTTCTTGGTGTTCTTGTGAATCTTCAAGGTGTTCTTGAGTCTTTCTTGTGTTTTGATCTTAAAATTTTTAAGTTTGGTGTTCCTTGGTGTTTTCCCTCCAAAATTTTCGAAAATAAGGAGCATTAGATTTAAAAATTTTAAGTCTTGTGTCTTTTGTGTGTTTTTCTCTTTCATCATAAAATTCAAAATTCAAAAAAAAATATATCTTTTCTAACTAATTTTAAACAATAAATTCGAAATTTTTATATAAAAATTTCGAATTTCAATTTCAAAATTTTTCGAAAAATCTTCACAAAATATTTTCAAATTTTTTTATTCCGTTTTTATTTATTCCACTTCTATAAAATAAATAATATCAACATACATATCATCTCCCTTGTTCTATCATGGAATTAAGTGGAAATGAACAGTCCAGGAGGATTTTGGGGTCATATGCTAACCCCACTACTGCTTCATATGGGAGTAGTATCTGTATACCCTCCATTGGAGTTAGTAGCTTTGAGTTGAATCCTCAGCTCATTATCATGGTGCAGCAAAGCTGCCAGTATTCCGGTCTTCCACAGGAAGAACCTACAGAGTTTCTGGCACAATTTTTGCAAATTGCTGACACAGTACATGATAAGGAAGTAGATCAGGATGTCTACAGATTATTACTGTTTTCATTTGCTGTAAAAGATCAAGCTAAGAGGTGGTTAAATAACCAACCTAAGAACAACATAAAGACATGGAAACAGCTGTCAGAAAAATTCCTGAATCACTATTTCCCTCCAAAACGGATGACACAGCTAAGGCTAAGCATCCAAGGCTTCAAACAAGGAGATAATGAATCCCTTTATGATGCCTGGGAGAGATACAGAGAGATGCTAAGAAAATGCCCCTCTGAAATGTTTTCAGAGTGGGTACAATTAGACATCTTCTACTATGGGCTTACAGAAAAAGCTCAGATTTCTCTAGACCACTCAGCTGGTGGATCTATACATATGAGAAAAACAATTGAAGAAGCTCAAGAGCTTATTGATACAGCTGCCAGAAATCAGCATCTGTACCTGAGTAGTGAATCTTCTATGAAAGAAGAAGCTAAAACAGTAACTGCTGAGCTCAGTCCTGTAGATCAGGCTAATGCATTCAATCAGCAATTAGACTTTCTAACTCAGCAGCTAGCCGAATTCAAAGAAATACTACAGGAAACAAGAATGGCCAACAGGTATATGGAAGTACAGTTAAAGCAAACAGAAAAGCAACTGTCAAAATAAATAGCAGAAGAATGCCAAGCAGTTCAATTAAGAAGTGGGAAAACATTAAACACTTCACTTCAAAACAGCAGGAAGCCAAGAAATGAACAAATGGCTACTCAAAATCCCTCTGAGGACAATCAGAGCCCAGAGAGGAATAATGCTGGCGCTGAATGCCCAGCCCATGCTCATTCCTAGCGTTCAACGCCAGAAACAAGCATGAATCCGGCGTTGAACGCCCAAAGGGAGCATAGTTCTGGCGTTCAGACGCCAGTAACAAATAAGGAGGTGGCGTCTAACGCCACTCCAGCTTCCACCCCTGCACTCAAATGCCAGTGGGGGATCAGTCACATACAAATGCTGATAACAACCCTTCTAAAAAGGCTTCCCAACCCACTTCTGTAGGTAATAAACCTGCAGTAACTAAGGTTGAGGAATATAAAGCCAAAATGCCTTATCCTCAAAAACTCCGCCAAGCGGAACAGGATAAGTAATTTGCCCACTTTACAGACTATCTCAGGACTCTCGAAATAAAGATTCCGTTTGCAGAAGCACTTGAGCAAATACCCTCTTATGCTAAGTTCATGAAAGAGATCTTTTGTCATAAGAAGGATTGGAGAGAAATTGAAAAAGTTTACCTCACTGAAGAATGCAGTGCAGTCATTCTGAAAAGCTTACCTGAGAAGCTTAAAGACCCCGGGAGCTTTATGATACCATGCACATTAGAGGGTAATTGTACCAAGCAAGCTCTATGTGATCTTGGGGCAAGTATCAACCTAATACTTGCATCTATTATCACAAAGCTCGGTTTGACTGAAGAAGTCAAACCAACCCGGATATGTCTTCAACTGGCTGATGGCTCCATTAAATACCCATCAGGCGTGATTGAAGACATGATTGTCAAGGTTGGGCCATTTGCCTTTCCTACTGACTTTGTGGTGCTGGAAATGGAGGAGCACAAGAGTGCAACTCTCATTCTAGGAAGACCTTTCCTAGCAACTGGCCGAACCCTCATTGACGTCCAAAAAGGGGAAGTAACCTTGAGAGTCAATGAGGAGGAGTTCAAGTTGAATGTTGTCAAAGACATGAAATATCCAGACACCCCAAATGACTGCATGAGTGTTGATATTATTGACTCTATGGTAAGAGAGGTCAATATGGCTGAGAGTCTCGAATCAGAGCTAGAGGACATCTTTAAAGATGTTCAGCCTGATCTAGAGGAATCAGAGAGAATAATAGAACCTCTGAAAATCCCTCAGGAAAAGGAGAAACCTCCAAAACCCGAGCTCAAACCATTACCACCATCCCTGAAATATGCATTTCTGGGAGAAGATGATACCTTTCCTGTAATCATAAGCTCTACCTTAGAGCCACAGGAAGAGGAAGCACTAATTCAAATGCTAAGGACACACAAGACAGCTCTTGGGTGGTCCATTAGTGATCTTAAGGGCATTAGCCCAGCCAGATGCATGCACAAGATCCTATTGGAGGGTGACGCCAAGCCAGTGGTCCAACCACAAAGGCGGCTGAATCCAGCCATGGAGGAAGTGGTGTAGAAGGAAGTCACTAAATTACTAGAGGCTGGGATTATTTATCCTATTTCTGACAGCCCCTGGGTAAGCCCTGTCCAAGTCGTCCCTAAGAAAGGAGGCATGACAGTGGTTCATAATGAAAAAAATGAACTGGTTCCTACAAGAACAGTTACAGGGTGGCGTATGTGTATTGATTATAGAAGGCTCAATACAGCCACCAGAAAGGATCATTTTCCTTTACCATTCATAGACCAGATGCTAGAAAGACTAGCAGGTCATGAATACTACTGCTTCCTGGATGGATATTCAGGTTATAATCAAATTACAGTAGATCCCCAGGATCAAGAGAAAACGGCATTCACATGTCCATCTGGAGTATTTGCATACAGAAGGATGCCATTTGGCCTGTGCAATGCACCTGCAACCTTTCAGAGGTGCATGCTCTCAATTTTCTCTGATATGGTGGAAAAATTTTTGGAAGTCTTCATGGATGACTTTTCAGTGTTTGGAGACTCATTCAGCTCCTTCCTTAACCATCTAGCACTTGTTCTAAAGAGATGCCAAGAGACTAACCTGGTTTTAAACTGGGAGAAGTGTCACTTTATGGTGACTGAAGGAATTGTCCTTGGGTACAAAATCTCGAACAAGGGAATAGAGGTGGATCAAGCTAAGGTAGAGGTAATTGAAAAATTACCACCACCAGCTAATGTTAAGGCAATCAGAAGCTTTCTGGGGCATGCAGGATTCTATAGGAGGTTTATAAAGGATTTTCAAAAATCGCCAAACCTCTAAGTAATCTGCTAGCTGCTGACGTACCATTTATCTTTGATAAGGAGTGTCTGCAAGCGTTTGAGACTCTGAAAGCTAAGCTGGTCACAGCACCAGTCATCTCTGCACCAAACTGGACATTACCATTTGAATTGATGTGTGACGCCAGTGATCATGCCAATGGTGCAGTGTTGGGACAGAAGCATGACAAGCTCATGCACGTCATTTATTATGCTAGCCGTGTTTTAAATGACGCACAGAAGAACTACACAACCACAGAAAAAGAATTACTTGCAGTGGTTTATGCTATTGACAAGTTCAGATCCTATTTAGTAGGGACAGAGAAATAAGAGAACCAAGTAGCAGATCACCTGTCCCGAATAGAACCAGTAGAAGGGGCGTCCCTCCCTCTTACTGAGATCTCTGAGACCTTTCCGGATGAGCAACTCTTTGCCATCCAGGAAGTGCCGTGGTTTGCAGACATTGCAAATTACAAGGCAGTGAGATTCATACCCAAAGAGTACAGTAGGCAGCAATCAAAGAAATTAATCACAAATGCAAAGTACTATCTTTGGGATGAACCATATCTCTTCAAGAGATGTGCAGACAGAGTAATCCGTAGATGTGTGCCTAAGGAAGAAGCGCAGAAGATCCTATGGCACTGCCATGGATCACAGTATGGAGGACATTTTGGAAGTGAGCGAACAGCCACAAGAGTCCTCCAATGTGGCTTCTACTGGCCTACTCTCTATAAAGATTCCCGAGTGTTTGTACTTAATTGTGACAGTTGCCAAAGATCTGGCAATCTACCTCACAGTTATGCCATGCCTCAACAAGGGATCTTGGAGATTGAGTTGTTTGATGTATGGGGCATTGACTTCATGGGACCTTTCCCACCATCATACTCAAACACTTATATTCTGGTGGCAGTGGATTATGTATCCAAATGGGTGGAGGCTATTGCAACACCCACTAATGACACTAAAACAGTGTTAAAATTCCTCCAGAAACACATCTTCAGCAGATTTGGTACCCCTAGAGTATTAATCAGTGATGGGGGCACTCATTTCTGTAATAAACAGCTTTACTCTGCTTTGGTTCGTTATGGAGTTAGCCACAGGGTAGCTACTCCATATCACCCACAGACTAATGGGCAAGCTGAAGTCTCAAACAGAGAACTCAAAAGAATCCTGGAACGGACTGTAATTAACCGTAGAAGGGATTGGGCAAGAAGCTTGGATGATGCTCTGTGGGCATACAGAACAGCATTCAAGACCCCTATAGGGACCTCTCCATACCAGCTTGTGTATGGAAAGGCATGTCACTTGCCAGTGGAACTGGAACACAAGGCCTACTGGGCAACCAGATTCCTAAACCTTGATGCCAAGTTAGCTGGAGAAAAAAGATTGCTCCAGTTAAATGAGCTAGAGGAATTTAGACTCAATGCTTTCGAGAATGCAAAAATTTACAAAGAGAAAGCGAAAAGATGGCATGATAAGAAATTGTCATCCAGAGTCTTTGAGCCAGGGCAGAAAGTTCTGCTATTTAATTCTAGACTCAAATTATTCCCCGGGAAATTAAAATCCCGGTGGAGAGGTCCATATGTGATTACAAGTGTATCACCATATGGATACGTAGAGCTTCAGGATAATGAATCTAACAAAAAGTTCATTGTTAATGGACAGAGAGTTAAACATTATCTTGAAAGCAATTTTGAGCAAGAATGCTCAAAATTGAGACTTGTTTAAAAGCTCAGTAATAGTCCAGCTAACGACATTAAAGAAGCGCTTGCTGGGAGGCAACCCAGCCATTCACAAAATTTAATTTTTTTTGTTTTTGCTAATTAATTGATTTTTACAGGTATATGTCAGAGTATCTTCAAAGGTAAAATAGCAATTGATTGAATTCACAGAGTTACAGGGAAATTTGGAAGCTCACTGGCATGAAAAAGCCAGTAAGAAACGTTTTGGGGGTTAAACGCCCAAAAGAAGCACCCACTGGGCGTTCAACGCCAGTAAGGGTAGCCATCTGGGCGTTCAACGCCAGAAAGGAGCATCTTCTGGGCGTTGAACGCCAGAAAGAAGCACTTTCTGGGCGTTTAACGCTAGATTGATAGCATCCTGGGCGTTCAGAAAAACGCCCAGTGACAAAGGACTTCCTGGCGTTCAACGCCAGAAAGAAGCAACAGCTGGGCGTTGAACGCCCAAGAGAAGCAACAATTGGGCGTTAAACGCCCAAAACATGCAGCAGTTGGGCGTTTAACGCGAGGATTGTGGGGAGGAGGTAAATTTCGTCTTTCTTCAAAAATTTTCTAATTTTTATGTTTCAATTAATGATTTCTTGCATAAACATATTTCCAAATATCATCCTTCAATTTCAAAAATTTTAATCCTAATTTCTAAAATCCCTAATTTCTGAAATCCCTTGTTCAAAGATTTTACATGCATCTTAATCCATAAAGACAGATGATTTTCAATCCAATCCAACTCTTTTTCCAATCTCTTTTCAAACTTAATTATCTTTTAAAATCTTTTTCAAATTTATAAATTTCAAATTTATTTTTAAATACCATTCATATCTTTTTAAATTATATCCCTTTCTTGTCATATTTATCTTTTATAAATCATATCTTTCATCTTATATCTCTTTCTTATTTTCGAAAACCCACCCCCTCCCTTTAAATCCACTTTCGGCGCCCCTCTCCTCATCCACCATCCCACACTTGCTCTCCTCCTATCCCTCTTCTCTCTCTTCTTTTGCTTGAGGACAAGCAAACCTCTAAGTTTGGTGTGCTTATCCGTGATCACAAAAACATACTCACTTTGATCATGGCCCCTAAAGGAAAACAACCCAACCCAAGAGGCAAGAAAGAGAATACTCCAAAGCCACTTTGGAATCAAGGGAAGTTCTTAACTAAAGAACATTCAGACCATTACTACAAAATAATGAGTCTAAGATCAGTGATCCCGGAAGTCAAGTTCGATCTGAAAGAAGATGAATATCCGGAGATCCAAGAACAAATTCGAAACAGGAACTGGGAAATCCTAGCTAATCCTGAAACGAAAGTGGGAAGGAACATGGTTCAAGAGTTCTATGCTAATCTATGGCAGACAGACAGGCAAAGAATAATTGGAGCTGCTCTCTATGACCATCGGACCTTAGTCAGAGGAAAGATTGTTCATACCCATCCTGACAAAATCAGGGAGATCTTTAAGCTTCCTCAACTGAAAGATGACCCAGACTCCTTTAATAGGAGAATGATGAGGGTAAATAAAGGCTTGGACAAGATTCTAGAGGATATATGCATCCCTGAAGCCAGGTGGACCACCAGGACAACTGGCATCCCAAATCAACTCAAAAGAGAAGATCTCAAACCAGTAGCCAGAGGCTGGCTGGATTTCATTGGGCGTTCTATATTGCCCACCAGCAACCGTTCTGAAGTTACTATTAAAAGAGCAGTGATGATTCACTGCATCATGTTGGGAAAAGAAGTAGAAGTCCATCAACTAATCTCGTGTGAATTATACAAAATAGCAAACAGGAACTCCAAGGATGCCAGATTAGCCTATCCAAGCTTAATTTCTATGCTCTGCAAAGATGCCGGAGTGAAGATGGGAATAACAGAGTATATCTCAGTTGAGAGGCCAATCACTAGAATATCAATGGACAGACAACAGCTACAGGATGATCCAATCAAGAGGAGAGCACATGAAGTCCTCCCAGAACTCCCTCAATTCGAATATTGGGAACATCTTGAGGCATCTATTTCCAAATTGCAAGAAGCTATGAACCAAATAAAGGAATAACAGAACAATCAAAGTAGCATGCTTTGCAAACTGCTTAAGGAACAAGAAGAGCAAGGGCGTGATTTAAGGGAGCTGAAGCGCCAGAAATTAATCCTTGAAGGACCAAGCACCCCACAGATCAAAGGAACATCTACTTCTCAGAACACAGGTTGTTGAGTTCTAAATTTAGCTTTAACTCTGTGATAATGTTATTATAGAAATTTACCTTAGGAGATATATATAGTAGTAGTAGTGGTAATTAGTATATCTATTCTGGTTTTATTCCCAATTAAGTTATAATTTATTTTTCTCATCATCATCAGACATCAATGAAATAGTAGATAATTAGAATAAAGAAGTAATTTATTTTTCGAGTTCTTAATAATAAAAATTATAATTAACTATATGTGGTGGCAATACTTTTTGTTCTCTGAATGAATGCTTGAACAGTGCATAATTTTTATCTTGAATTTTATGAATATTGGCTCCTGAAAGAATGAGGAACACGAAAAATACTATTGATGATCTGAAAAATCATGAATTTGATTCTTGAAGCAAGAAAAAGCAGTGAAAAAAAAATTTTACAAGAAATCATTGGATTAAGAAAAGGATCCAAGGCTTTGAGCATCAGTGGATAGGAGGGCCCAAGGAAGTAGTTCCAGGCCTAAGCGGCTAAATCAAGCTGTCCCTAACCATGTGCTTGTGGCATGCAGGTCCAAGTGAAAAGCTTGAGACTGAGTGGTTAAAGTCGTGATCCAAAGCAAAAGAGTGTGCTTAAGAGCTCTGGACACCTCTAACTGGGGACTCTAGCAAAGCTGAGTCACAATCTGAAAAGGTTCACCCAGTCATGTGTTTGTGGCATTTATGTATCTGGTGGTAATACTGGAAAACAAAGTGCTTAGGGCCACGGCCAAGACTCATAAAGTAACTGTGTTTAAGAATCAACACACTACACTAGGAGAATCAATAATACTATCTAAATTCTGAGTTCCTATGGATGCCAATCATTCTGAATTTCAAAGGATAAAGGGAGATGCCAAAACTCTTCAGAAACAAAAAGCTACAAGCCCCTCTCATCTAATAAGAATCTGAGCTCCATTTAAAACTCTTAGATATTATTACTTCTTAATTTCTTTTGATCCTATTTTATTTATCTAGTTGCTTGAGGACAAGCAACAGTTTAAGTTTGGTGTTGTGATGAGCGGATATTTTATACGCTTTTTGGGGATAATTTCATGTAGATTTTAGTATGTTTTAATTAGTTTTTAGTTAAATATTATTAGTTTTTACGCAAAAATCATATTTCTAGACTTTACTATGAGTTTGTGTGTTTTTCTGTGATTTCAGGTATTTTCTGGCTAAAATTGAGGGAGCTGAGCAAAAATCTGAGTTAGGCTGAAAAAGGACTGCTGATGCTGTTGGATTCTGACCTCCCTGCACTCGAAATGGATTTTCTGGAGCTACAGGAGTCGAATTGGCGCGCTCTCAATGGCATTAGAAAGTAGACATCCAGGGCTTTTCAGCAATATATAATAGTTCATACTTTGCGCGAAGATAGATGACGTAAACTGGCATTCAACGCCAGTATCATGCTGCTGTCTGGCGTCCAGCGCCAGAAACAGGTTACAAGTTGGAGTTCAACGCCAGAAACAGGTTAAAACCTGGCGTTGAACGCCCAAAACAGCCCCAGGCACGTGAGAAGCTTAAGTCTCAGCCCCAGCACACACCAAGTGGGTCCCAGAAGTGGATTTCTGCATCATCTATCATAGTTTATTCATTTTCTGTAAACCTAGGTTACTAGTTTACTATTTAAACAACTTTTAGATATTTACTTTGTACCTCATGACATTTTCAAATCTGAAATTTATATTTTTTGACGGCATGAGTCTCTAAACTCCATTGTTGGGGGTGAGGAGCTCTGCAGCGTCTCGATGAATTAATGCAATTGTTTCTATTTCACTCAAACGTGTGTGTGATTCCTATCTAAGATGTTTATTCGCGCTTAATTATGAAGGAGGTGATGATCCGTGACACTCATCACCTCCCTCAATCCATGAACGTGTGCCTGACAAACACCTCCGTTCTACATCAGACTGAATGAGCTTCTCTTAGATTCCTTAATCAGAATCTCCGTGGTATAAGCTAGAATTGATGGCGGCCACTCTTGAGAATCCGGAAGGTCTAAACCTTGTCTGTGGTATTCCGAGTAGGATTCAAGGATTGAATGGCTGTGACGAGCTTCAAACTCGCGATTTCTGGGCGTGATGACAAACGCAAAAGGATCAATGGATCCTATTCCAACATGATCGAGAACCAACAGCTGATTAGCCGTGCTGTGACAGAGCATCTGGACCGTTTTCACTGAGAGGATGGGAGGTAGCCACTGACAATGGTGACACCCTACATACAGCTTGCCGTAGAAGGGCTTTACAAACAATTGAGTTGAATATTACATTGCAGAAATTCAGAGGACAAAGCATCTCCAAAACTCCAACATATTCCCCATTACTTCACAACAAGTAACGATTTTATTCTCTTTTATTTTTCCAATCTAATAATTCCCATTGATAATTTTGATTGATATCCTGACTAAGAATAATAAAATAAACATAGCTTGCTTCAACCCAATAATCTCCGTGGGATCGACCCTTACTCACGTAAGGTATTACTTGGACGACCCAGTGCACTTGCTGGTTAGTTGTGCGAAATCATAAGAAATCTTGATTTTGATATTGAGATATTAATTTCGTGCACCAATAGTGTTATTGATTCTCCTAGTTAAGTATGATGATTCTTGAACACAGCTACTTTATGAGTCTTGGCCGTGGCCCAAAGCACTCTGTCTTTCAGTATTACCACCGGATACATACATGCCACAGACACATAATTGGGTGAACCTTTTCAGATTATGACTCAGCTTTGCTAGAGTCCCCAATTAGAGGTGTCCAGGGTTCTTAAGCACACCCTTTTTGCCTTGGATCACAACTTTCTTTTTCTTTTCTATTTTTTTCATTTTTTTTTTGTATTCACTGCTTTTTCTTGCTTCAAGAATCGTTTTTATGATTTTTCAGATCCTCAGTAACATGTCTCTTTTTTCATCATTCTTTCAAGAGCCAACATTCATGAACAACAAATTCAAAAGGCATATGCACTGTTTAAGCATACATTCAGATGTCAAAGTATTGCCACCACATCAAAATAATTAATGTGTTATAAAATTCAAAATTCATGCAATTCTTCTCTTTTTCAATTAAGAACATTTTTCATTCAAGAAAGGTGATGGATTCATAGGATATTCATAACTTTAAGGCATAGACACTAAGACACTAATGATCATAAGACACAAACATAGATAAACATAAGCATGATTTTTCGAAAAACAGAATAATAAAGAACCAGGAAATTAAAGAATGGGTCCACCTTAGTGATGGCGGCTTGTTCTTCCTCTTGAAGATCTTATGGAGTGCTTGAGCTCCTCAAAGTCTCTTCCTTGCTTTTGTTGCTCCTCTCTCATGATTCTTTGATCTTCTCTAATTTCATGGAGGAGAATGGAATGTTCTTGGTGCTCCACCCTTAGTTGTCCCATGTTGGAACTTAATTCTCCTAGGGAGGTGTTGATTTGCTCCCAATAGTTTTGTGGAGGAAAGTGCATCCCTTGAGGCATCTCAGGGATTTCATGATGAGGAATTTCCTCATGTTCATGTCTATGAGTGGGATCTCCTGTTTGCATTGAGCTCCTTCCACACAGATATCCATGAGGACTTGGTCCAACCTTTGATTAAAGTTAACCTTTTTGAGTTTGAAAAGGGACCTTGGGGATCACCTTCTTCTTGGCCACAACTTCATAGAAGTGGTCTTGATGCACCCTTGAGATGAATCTCTCCATCTCCCATGACTCGGAGGTTGAAGCTTTTGCCTTCCCTTTCCTCTTTCTAGAGGTTTTTTCGGCCTTAGGTGCCATAAATGGTTATGGAAAAACAAAAAGCAATGCTTTTACCACACCAAACTTAGAAGGTTTGCTCATCCTCGAGCAAAAGAAGAAAGAAGAGAGTAGAATAAGGAGAAATAGAGGAGATGGAGGTGGCTTTATGGTTCGGCCAAGGGGGAGAAGTAGTGTTTAGGTTGTGTGAAAATGAAAGAGTGAAGATGAGTTTATATAATAATGGAGAGGGGTTGTATGGTTTGGCCATTATGGGTGGGTTTGGGAGGGAAAGTGGTGTGAATTTGAATGGTGAGGTAGGTGGGGTTTTATGAAGGATGGATGTGAGTGGAGAAAAGAATAGTGGGATTTGATAGGTGATGGGATTTTGGGGAAGAGGTATTGAGGTGATTGGTGAATGGGTGAAGAAGAGAGAGAGTGGTGGGGTAGATGGGGATCTTGTGGGGTCCACAGATCCTGAGGTGTCAAGGAAAATTCATTCCTGCACCAAGTGGCGAGCAAAAATGCTCTTTATGCCAATTCTGGCGTTAAACGCCGGGCTGGTGCCCATTTCTGGCGTTTAACGCCAGCTTCTTGCCCTTTCCTGGCGTTTAACGCCAGTCTGATGCCCCTTTCTGGCGTTAAACGCCCAGAATGGTGCCAGACTGGGCGTTAAACGCCCATTTGCTGCACTTACTGGCGTTTATACGCCAGCAAGGTCTTCCTCCAGGGTGTGCTGTTTTTCTTTCTGTTTTTCATTCTGTTTTTGCTTCTTCAATTGATTTTTTGACTTCCCATGATCATCAACCTACAGAAAACATAAAATAACAAAGGAAAATAGATAAATATAACATTGGGTTGCCTCCTAACAAGCGCTTCTTTAATGTCAGTAGCTTGACAGTGGGCTCTCATGGAGCCTCACAGATGCTCAGAGCAATGTTGTAACCTCCCAACACCAAACTTAGAATTTGGTTGTGGCCTCCCAACACCAAACTTAGAGGTTGGTTGTGGCCTCCCAACACCAAACTTAGAGTTTGACTGTGGGGGCTCTGTTTGACTCTGTTTTAAGAGAAGCTCTTCATGCTTCCTCTCCATGGTAACAGAGGGATATCCTTGAGCCTTAAACACAAAGGATTCTTCATTCACTTGTGTTCATACCCAGGGTTGAGGTGTCCGACCCGGGATGTTCGACTGGCAAAGCGACCGACCTCTTCAGGTCAGGACAACCCGACCTCTTCCCAAAGATCTCGGTCAAGTCCCCAGGAAAGCCCAGAGAAGGGCCCAAATAGAGGAACACGCCCCAAATTCTAAGGTGGCCCAAGCCTACAGAGAGAAGGGTGGTTCCCTTGAAGATAAGATGACCTCACTTAAAGATAAGGTAAGATAACTAACTTATCTTATCCACAGAAGGCCACATCTCACCGTTATAAATACACTGGAGCACCCAGGTATAACTCATACTCTGATTCTACTCAATACCTGCTTAATACCCTTGCTAACTTAAGCATCGGAGTCTCTTGCAGGTACCCCCCACCCTCCGGGGACGAAGGATCAGCACCACCACCAAGTCCAACAAGTCGGACACACCAGCTCCGGCCGATACCCACCTGCCGGACACGTCGGTTCCGACCAACACAGACGATCTCATCCAAGATCGACCTACAGTTTCAGGTAACCCTCGGAACATTGGCGCCGTTGCTGGGGAACCTGGAAGTCATCCCATTGACATGGCAGATGACCATGACAACGACCATGATTCAGGTTTGGAAGACAGAACGCCGCATAAAAATGCGGACACAATACTCAAAGATACTTCAGAAACCAATGGAGACAAAAATTCATCAAATCCAGGAGTAATAGAAGCACTTCAAAATCGATTGGAGCAACTCGAAAAAGAAGCCCAACATCGACATGAAAAGGAAGAAGATCTACGCCGGGAGATAAGGCGGCGCAGAGAACTAGAAGATAAGCTTGTAAAACTCGAAGCCGATCTTAAAACTAAAGCTACTTGATCATCCGCAGAAGATAGCTCTCAGAAAGATCAAGATCCATTCACCAGAGAAATTATGAAGACCAAAATTCCAAAAGATTTCAATCTTCCGGATATAACTCTATATGACGGCACCTCGGACCCCAACCATCATCTCAGCAACTTCAGAAGTAGAATGTACCTCACAGATGCCTCAGATGCAGTTCGCTGCAAAGCCTTTCCAACAACTCTCACCAAGACAGCTGATGAGCGGATAATTTATACGCTTTTTGGCATTGTTTTTATATAGTTTTTAGGATGATTAAGCTACTTTTAGGGATGTTTTCCTTAGTTTTTATGTTAAATTCACATTTCTGGACTTTACTATGAGTTTGTGTGTTTTTCTGTGATTTCAGGTAAATTCTGACTGAAATTGAGGGATTTGAGCAAAACTCTGAAAAAGGCTGACAAAAGGACTGCTGATGCTGTTGGATTCTGACCTCCCTGCACTCGAAATGGATTTTCTGGAGCTACAGAACTCTAAATGGCGCGCTCTCAACGGCGTTGGAAAGTAGACATCCAGGGCTTTCCAGCAATATATAATAGTCCATACTTTATTCGAAGAATGACGACGCAACATGGCGTTGAACGCCAAGTACACACTCCTTTCTGGAGTTAAACGCCAGAAAAACGTCATAATCCGGAGTTGAACGCCCAAAGCACATCATAACTCGAAATTCAACTCCAAGAGAAGCCTCAGCTCGTGGATAGATCAAGCTTAGCCCAAGCACACACCAAGTGGGCCCCGGAAGTGGATTTATGCATCAATTACTTACTCATGTAAACCCTAGTAGCTAGTCTAGTATATATAGGACATTTATCTATTGTATTAGACATCTTTGGTCTCAGTTTTGTTTTATTCTTCATCTTAGGAGATCATTGATCACGTTTAGGGGGCTGGCCATTCGGCCATGCCTGGACCTCTTTCACTTATGTATTTTCAACAGTGGAGTTTCTGCACACCATAGATTAAGGGTGTGGAGCTCTGCTGTACCTCAAAGATTAATGAAGTTCTATTTTCTTTTATTCAATCTCTATCTTATTCTTATTCCAAGATATTCATTCGTACTCAAGAACATGATGAATGATGATGAGTTAGATAACCCTCATTATTATTCTCACTGATGAACGCGCGTGATTGACAACCACTTCCGTTCTACATGCAACAAGGCTTGAATGTGTATCTCTTAGATTCCCCAACAGAATCTTCGTGGTATAAGCTAGATAGATGGCGGCATTTGTCTGGATCCGGAAAGTCCAACCTTGTCTGTGGTGTTCCGAGTAGGATCCTGGGAATCCGGAAAGTCTCACCTTGTCTGTGGTATTCCGAGTAGGATTCCGTTCATGAATGACTGTGACGTGCTTCAAACCTGTAACCTGCTGGGCGTTAGTGACAAACGCAAAAGAGGGATTCTATTCCAGTAGGGGAGGGAACCAACCGGTGATTGGCCGTACTGTGACAGAATGCGTGAGCATTAGCTTTCACTGCGAGGATGGGATGTAGCTATCAACCATGGGTGATGCCTCCAGACTGGTTAGCTGTGCGAGTGACAGCCGCATAGGATATTTCCCCGTGAGGATGAAAGTAGCCACAGTTGATGGTGAACCCCTATACAAAGCTTGCCATGGAAAGGAGTAAGAAGGATTGAGTAGAAGCAATGGGATAGCAGGCGTCCGAGAGCTCTACAGCATCTCCATTCCGCTTATCTGAAATTCCTACCAATGAATCTACATAAGTATTTCTATCCCTTTTTATTAACTCCTTTTTATTCATTATCCATACCAATAAATCCAATTTTAATCTGCCTAACTGAGATTTGCAAGGTGACCATAGCTTGCTTCATACCAACAATCTCTGTGGATTCGACCCTTACTCACGTAAGGTTATTACTTGGACGACCCAGTACACTTGCTGGTTAGTTGAACGGAGTTGTGAAAATAAACAGTGCCCTAAGAGTAAAATCATACAAGACCAAAAAGTCAAATCAAATAATAGTGATCACAATTTCGTCCACCAAGTTTTTGGCGCCGTTGCCGGGGATTGTTCGAGTATGGACAACTGACGGTTCATCTTGTTGCTCAGATTAGGTAATTTTCTTTTCAAAAATCTTTTTCAAAAATTTTCTTTTATTTTTCGTTTTTTCAAAACTTTATTTTCGAAAATAATTAATAAAAATCCAAAAAAATCATAAAATCATAAAATCCAAAAATGTTTTGTATTCTTGTTTGAATCTTGTGTTAATTTTTAAGTTTGGTGTCAATTGCATGCTTTTAAAAATTTTTCTTGCATTTTTCGAAAATCTCTTGCATTCATAGTGTTCTTCATGATCTTCAAGTTGTTCTTGATAAGTCCTCTTGTTTGATCTTGATGATTTCTTGTTTTGTATTGTTTGTTGTTTTTCATGTGCATTTTTGCATTCATATTTTCCATGCATTAAAGATTTCTAAGTTTGGTGTCTTGCATGTTTTCTTTGCATCAAAAATTTTTCAAAATTATGTTCTTGATGTTCATCTTGACCTTCAAAGTGTTCTTGGTGTTCATCTTGACATTCATAGCATTCTTGCATGCATCTTGTGTCTTGATCCAAAATTTTCATGTTTTGGGTCATTTTTGTGTTTTTCTTTAAAATTCAAAAATCAAAAAAATATATATATATATATCTTTTCCTTGTTTCCCTCCAAATTTTTGAAATTTTGGGTTGACTTGGTCAAAAATTTTCAAAATTAGTTATTTCTTACAAGTCAAGTCAAAAATTTCAAATTTTAAAAATTTTATCTTTTCAAAATCTTTTTCAAAATCGTATCTTTTTCAATTTTTTATTTTATTTTCGAAAATTTCAAAAATCTTTTTCAAATTATTTTTAAAATCTTTTTCTTATCTTTATATGTAATTTTCGAAAATTCACTAATAATTAATGTGATTGGTTCAAAAATTTGAAGTTTGTTACTTTCTTGTTAAGAAAGGTTCAATCTTTAAGTTCTAGAATCTTATCTTGTAGTTTCTTGTTAGTGAAATAAATAATTTCAAATTATTTTTGAATTAAATCTTTTTATCTTTTATCTTATCTTTTTCAAAAATTTTATCTTTTTCAAAAAATTTTATCTTTTTCAAAATTTGATTTTAAAATATCTTATCTAACTTATTATCTTCTTATCTTTTTCAATTTTTGATTTCAAATCCTTTTTCAATCAACTAACTAACTTCTTGTTTGTTTCTTACCTTTTTCAAAACCACCTAACTACTTCTCTCTCTTCTATTTTCGAAAATATCTCATCCTTTTTTCAAAAAAATTCTTTTTAATTAATTAATTGTTTCATGTTTTAATTTTAATTACATTTTATCTCTAATTTTCGAAAATCACTAACTCCTTTTCAAAAATTATTTTCGAAATTCCCTTCTCTTTTCTTCTTCTATTTAATTATTTAATTACTAACACTTCTCTTCACCTCTCTTCATCCATAAATCCGAATTCATTCTTCATTCTTCTACCCCCCTTCTTTTTCTACTAACATAAAGGAATCTCTATACTGTGACATAGAGGATTCCTTTTTCTTTTCCTGTTTTCTTCTCCTTCATATGAGCAGGAACAGGGATAAAGGCACTCTTGTTGAAATTGATCCAGAACCTGAAAGGACTCTGAAGAGAAGCTAAATTACAACAATCCAAAAACATCTTTAAGAGAAACAACCTTTCAGAAATTTTTGAACAGGAGAAGGACATGGCAGCCGAAAATAATAATAATAATGCAAGGAGAATGCTTGGTGACTTCACTAAGCCAACGTCCAAGTTTGATGGAAGAAGCATCTCCATTCCTGCCATTGGAGCCAATAACTTTGAGCTTAAGCCTCAACTAGTTGCTTTAATGCAACAAAACTGCAAGTTTTATGGACTTCCATCTGAAGATCCTTATCAGTTTTTAACTGAGTTCTTGCAGATCTGTGAGACTGTAAAGACGAATGGAGTTGATCCTGAAGTCTACAGACTAATGCTTTTCCCTTTTGCTGTAAGAGACAGAGCTAGAGTGTGGTTGGATTCTCAACCCAAAGATAGCCTGGACTCATGGGATAAGCTTGTCACTGCATTCTTAGATAAATTCTTTCCTCCTCAAAAGCTGAGCAAGCTTAGAGTGGATGTTCAAACCTTCAAACAAAAAGATGGTGAATCCCTCTATGAAGCTTGGGAAAGATACAAGCAGCTGACTAAAAGATGTCCATCTGACATGTTTTCAGAATGGACCATATTAGATATATTTTATTATGGTCTCTCTGAATTTTCGAAAATGTCATTGGACCATTCTGCAGGTGGATCTATTCACCTGAAGAAAACGCCTGAAGAGGCTCAAGAACTCATTGACATGGTTGCAAACAACCAGTTCATGTATACTTCTGAGAGGAATTCTGTGAACAATGGGGTACCTCAGAAGAAAGGAGTTCTTGAAATTGATGCTCTGAATGCCATATTGGCTCAGAACAAAGTGTTGACTCAACAGGTCAACATGATCTCTCAAAATCTGAATGGATTGCAACATGCATCCAACAGTACTAGAGAGGCAGCTTCTGAAGAAGCTTATGATCCTGAAAACCCTGCCATGGCAGAGGTTAATTACTTAGGTGAACCTTATGGAAACACCTATAACTCATCATGGAGAAATCATCCAAATTTCTCCTGGAAGGATCAACAAAAACCTCAACAAGGTTTTAACAATGGTGGACGTACAAGGCTGAATAATAGTAAGCCATATCCATCTTCTCAGCAACAGACAGAGAACTCTGAACAAAATAATTCTAATTTAGCCAATATAGTCTCTGATCTGTCAAAGGCCACTTTCAGTTTCATGAATGAAACCAGATCTTCCATCAGAAATCTGGAGGCACAAGTGGGCCAGCTGAGTAAGAAAGTTATTGAAACCCCTCCCAGTACTCTCCCAAGCAATACTGAAGAAAATCCAAAAGGAGAATGCAAGGCCATTGATTTAATCAAAGAGGCCGAATGCACTAGGGAGGAGGAGGACGAAAATCCTAAGGAGGAAGACCTCCTGGGACGTCCCTTAAGCAAGAAGGAGTTTCCTATTAAGGATCCAAAGGAATCTGAGGCTCATCTAGAGACCATAGAGATTCCATTAAATCTCCTTCTGCCATTCATGAGCTCTGAAGAATATTCATCCTCTGAAGAGGATGAAGATGTGATTGGAGAGCAAGCTGCTCTATATTTAGGAGCTATCATGAAGCTGAATGCCAAACTGTTTGGTAATGAGACTTGGGAAAGTAAACCTCCCTTGCTCATTAGTGAACTGGATAATTGGATTCAGAAAACTCTACCTCAAAAGAAACAAGATCCTGGCAAGTTCTTAATACCTTGCACCATTGGCACCATGAGCTTTGAAAAAGCTCTATGTGATCTTGGGTCAGGAATAAATCTTATGCCACTCTCTGTAATGGAGAAGCTGGGGATCATTGAGGTACAACCTGCCTTGTTCTCATTACAATTGGCAGACAAGTCAATGAGACAAGCTTATGGAATGGTAGAGGACGTACTAGCAAAGGTTGAAGACCTTTACATCCCTGCTGATTTCATAATCCTAGACACTAGGAAGGAAGATGATGAATGCATCATCCTAGGAAGACCTTTCCTAGCCACAGCAGAAGCTGTGATAGATGTCAACAGAGGTGAGTTAGTCCTTCAATTGAATGGGGACTACCTTGTGTTTAAGGCACAAGGGCATCCCTCTGTGACAAAAGAGAGTAAGCATGAAGAGCTTCTCTCAGTTCAGGGTCAAGAAGAGCCCACACAGTCAAACTCTAAGTTTGGTGTTGTGAGGCCACAACCAAACTCTAAGTTTGGTGTTCAAACCCCATATCCAAACTCTAAGTTTGGTGTTGGGAATACCACACTTAAATTGACCTGATCACCTTGTGGTTCCATGAGAACCACTGTCAAGCTATTGACATTAAAGAAGCGCTTGTTGGGAGGCAACCCAATTTTATTTATCTAATTTTATTTTATTTTGTTTCTTCGTTATTTTTGTGTTTTATTAGGTACATGATCATGAGGAGTCACGAAAAAAATCAAAAAAATTAAAAACAGAGTCAAAAACAGAAGAAAAAATTTCTCACCCTGGAGGCAGCGCAGACTGGCGTTCAACGCCAGTAAGGTGCATCTATCTGGCGTTCAACGCCAGAACAGAGCACCATTCTGGCGCTGAACGCCCAAAACAAGCAACAACCTGGCGTTAAACGCCAGGATGCGCACACAGAGGACAATCTGGCGCTGAACGCCAGAAACAAGCATGAAACTGGCGTTCAACGCCAGAAACATGCATAACATGGGCGTTTAACGCCCAGAACGTGCATCAATGGGCGTTTGAACGCCAGAATGATGCATGAAGGCATGTTACATGCCTATATGGTGAAGGAATGGTATTTGTTTTCACCTCAGGATCTGTGGACCCCACAGGATCCTCACCTCAGGATCTGTGGACCCCACAGGATCCCCACCTACCTTTCTTTTAATCCTAATCACACTCTTCTAATCCAAATCTCATTTTCAATGTCACACTTCCCAAAAACCTTCACCTATCACCTCAATTCCTCTTCCCAATTACCCCATTCACCATTCACATCAACCTCCTCTTCCCCATACACCCCACCTACCCCCACTACTTTCAAATTCAATTTCCCACCCATTCCCACCCAAATTGGCCGAACCTATACCCTTCCCCCTCCCTATAAATACCCTTCCATTCTTCATCATTTTCACACACCACAAACACCTTCTTCTCTCATATAGCCGAACCCTCTCTTCTCCCTCTCTTCCACTATTCTCTTCTTCTTCTTCTACTCTTCTTTTCTTTTTTTGCTCGAGGGCGAGCAAACTTTAAGTTTGGTGTGGTAAAAAGCCTAAGCTTTTTATTTTTTCATTCACCATCAATGGCACCCAAGGCCGGAGTTTCCTCAAGAAAAGGAAAAGGGAAGGCAAAAGCTTCCACTTCCGAGTCATGGGAGAAGGAGAGATTCATCTCCAAGAGCCACCAAGACCACTTCTATGATGTTGTGGCAAAGAAGAAAGTGATCCATGAGGTCCCTTTCAAACTCAAGAAAAATGAGTATCCGGAAATCCGACTTGAAATTCAAAGAAGAGGTTGGGAAGTCATAGCCAACCCCATACAACAAGTTGGAATTTTAATGGTTCAAGAGTTCTATGCCAATGCATGGATCACTAGAAACCATGATCAAAGTATGAACCCGAATCCAAAGAATTATCTCACAATGGTTAGGGGGAAATACTTGGATTTTAGTCCGGAAAATGTGAGGTTGGCGTTTCATTTGCCTATGATGCAAGGTGATGAACACCCCTACACTAGAAGGGTCAACTTTGATCAAAGGTTGGACCAAGTCCTTAGGGACATTTGTGTGGAAGGCGCCCAATGGAGAGTTGACTCCAAAGGTAATCCAGTCCAACTAAGAAGACTGGACCTCAAGCCTGTAGCTAGAGGATGGTTGGAATTCATCCAAAGATCCATCATTCCTACAAGCAACCGATCTGAAGTTACTGTGGATCGGGCCATCATGATTCATAGCATCATGATTGGAGAGGAAGTAGAGGTTCATGAAGTCATATCCAATGAACTCTACAAAATAGCTGACAAGCCTTCATACATGGCACGGCTAGCCTTCCCTCACCTCATATGCCATCTATGTTATTCAGCCAAAGTTATCATAGATGGAGATGTCTCCATTGAAGAAGACAAGCCCATCACCAAGAAAAGGATGGAGCAAACAAGGGAAGTTCCTCACGGCCCTCAAGGAGAACAAGAGGAGGTTCACCATCAACAAATGCCTCAAATGCACTTTCCTCCCAACAACTATTGGGAGCAACTTAATACCTCCTTGGAAGATTTGAGCCATAATGTGGAACAACTAAGGGTGGAACACCATGAACACGCCCTCACTCTCTAAGAAATAAGAGAAGATCAAAGAGCAATGAGGGAGGAGCAACAAAGGCAAGGAAGGGACATAGAAGAGTTGAAGAACATCATTGGTCCCTCAAGAAGAAGACGCCACTAGAGGTGGATTCATTCCTTGTTCTTTATTTTCTTTCTGTTTTCGGTTTTTAATTATTGTGTTTATCTATGTTTTGTATCTTTATTTCATGATCATTAGTATGTAACCATGCCTTAAAGCTATAAATAAAATCCATTAGTCATTCACCTCTCTTAAAAGAAAAATGTTTTAATTCAAAAGAACAAGAAGTACATAATTTTCGAAATTATTATTCAATTTAGTTTAATTATATTGATGTGGTGACAATATTTTTGTTTTCTGAATGAATGAATGAACAGTGCATATGTCTTTGGATCTTGTTGTTTATGAGTGTTAAAATTGTTGGTTCTTGAAAGAATGATGAACAAAGAGAAATGTTATTGATGATCTGAAAAATTCATGAAATTGATTCTTGAAGCAAGAAAAAGCAGTGAAAAAAAAAAGGGATCTAAAAAGAGTATATAGAAAAAGAAGGAGCAGTAGAAAAAGCCAATAGCCCTTAAAACCAAAAGGCAAGGGTAAAAAGGATCCAAGGCTTTGAGCATCAATGGATAGGAGGGCCCAAGGAAATAAAATCCAGGCCTAAGCGGCTAAATCAAGCTGTCCCTAACCATGTGCTTGTGTCATGAAGGTCCAAGCAAAAAGAAAAGCTTGAGACTAAGTGGTTAAAGTCGTGATCCAAGGCAAAAGAGTGTGCTTAAGAGCTCTGGACACCACTAACTGGGGACTCTAGCAAAGCTGAGTCACAATCTGAAAAGGTTCACCCAGTTATGTGTCTGTGGCATTTATGTATCCGGTGGTAATACGGGAAAACAAAATGCTTAGGGCCACAGCCAAGACTCAAAAGTAGCTGTGTTCAAGAATCAACATGCTTAACTAAGAAAGTCAATAACACTATCCCAAATTCTAAGTTCCTAGAGATACCAATCACTCTGAATTTCAAAGGAAAAAGTGAGATGCCAAAACTGTTCAGAAGCAAAAAGCTACAAGTCCCGCTCATGTAATTAAATTAATATTCATTGATATTTTGGACTTTATAGTATATTCTCTTCTTTTTATCCTATTTGATTTTCAGTTGCTTGGGGACAAGCAACAATTTAAGTTTGGTGTTGTGATGAGCGGATAATTTATACGCTTTTTGGCATTGTTTTTATATAGTTTTTAGGATGATTAAGCTACTTTTAGGGATGTTTTCCTTAGTTTTTATGTTAAATTCACATTTCTGGACTTTACTATGAGTTTGTGTGTTTTTCTGTGATTTCAGGTAAATTCTGACTGAAATTGAGGGATTTGAGCAAAACTCTGAAAAAGGCTGACAAAAGGACTGCTGATGCTGTTGGATTCTGACCTCCCTGCACTCGAAATGGATTTTCTGGAGCTACAGAACTCTAAATGGCGCGCTCTCAACGGCATTGGAAAGTAGACATCCAGGGCTTTCCAGCAATATATAATAGTCCATACTTTATTCGAAGAATGACGACGTAACATGGCGTTGAACGCCAAGTACACACTCCTTTCTGGAGTTAAACGCCAGAAAAACGTCATAATCCGGAGTTGAACGCCCAAAGCACATCATAACTCGAAATTCAACTCCAAGAGAAGCCTCAGCTCGTGGATAGATCAAGCTTAGCCCAAGCACACACCAAGTGGGCCCCGAAAGTGGATTTATGCATCAATTACTTACTCATGTAAACCCTAGTAGCTAGTCTAGTATATATAGGACATTTATCTATTGTATTAGACATCTTTGGTCTCAGTTTTGTTTTATTCTTCATCTTAGGAGATCATTGATCACGTTTAGGGGGCTGGCCATTCGGCCATGCCTGGACCTCTTTCACTTATGTATTTTCAACAGTGGAGTTTCTGCACACCATAGATTAAGGGTGTGGAGCTCTGCTGTACCTCAAAGATTAATGAAGTTCTATTTTCTTTTATTCAATTCTCTATCTTATTCTTATTCCAAGATATTCATTCGTACTCAAGAACATGATGAATGATGATGAGTTAGATAACCCTCATTATTATTCTCACTGATGAACGCGCGTGATTGACAACCACTTCCGTTCTACATGCAACAAGGCTTGAATGTGTATCTCTTAGATTCCCCAACAGAATCTTCGTGGTATAAGCTAGATAGATGGCGGCATTTGTCTGGATCCGGAAAGTCCAACCTTGTCTGTGGTGTTCCGAGTAGGATCCTGGGAATCCGGAAAGTCTCACCTTGTCTGTGGTATTCCGAGTAGGATTCCGTTCATGAATGACTGTGACGTGCTTCAAACCTGTAACCTGCTGGGCATTAGTGACAAACGCAAAAGAGGATTCTATTCCAGTAGGGGAGGGAACCAACCGGTGATTGGCCGTACTGTGACAGAGTGCGTGAGCATTAGCTTTCACTGCGAGGATGGGATGTAGCTATCAACCATGGGTGATGCCTCCAGACTGGTTAGCTGTGCGAGTGACAGCCGCATAGGATATTTCCCCGTGAGGATGAAAGTAGCCACAGTTGATGGTGAACCCCTATACAAAGCTTGCCATGGAAAGGAGTAAGAAGGATTGAGTAGAAGCAATGGGATAGCAGGCGTCCGAGAGCTCTACAGCATCTCCATTCCGCTTATCTGAAATTCCTACCAATGAATCTACATAAGTATTTCTATCCCTTTTTATTAACTCCTTTTTATTCATTATCCATACCAATAAATCCAATTTTAATCTGCCTAACTGAGATTTGCAAGGTGACCATAGCTTGCTTCATACCAACAATCTCTGTGGATTCGACCCTTACTCACGTAAGGTTATTACTTGGACGACCCAGTACACTTGCTGGTTAGTTGAACGGAGTTGTGAAAATAAACAATGCCCTAAGAGTAAAATCATACAAGACCAAAAAGTCAAATCAAATAATAGTGATCACAATTTCGTCCACCAACAGCCATTAAATGGTTTGACAACCTACCTCCAAAATCCATCTCGAGTTTCGACGATCTGGCCAAAAAGTTCCTAGCCCGATTCTCCATACAAAAGGACAAAGCCAAACACGCACCTAGCCTACTAGGGATCAAGCAAGGAGATCGGGAGAGCCTTCGCAACTACATGGAAAGATTCAACAAAACATGCATGGACATACAAAGTCTACCAACAGAGGCTGCCATTATGGGCCTTATAAATGGCCTATGAGAAGGACCATTTAGCCAATCTATATCAAAGAGATACCCTACATCCTTAGACGAAGTACAAGAACGGGCCCAAAAATACATCAACATGGAGGAAAACTCTCGACTTGGCGAAACCTCAAGGTTCGGTTCTGCCTACCGAGATAAAGAATCCAAGAAAAACGAAGATCGCTCCGGAGAGAAAATCAAAAAATATCATAACTATACTCCTCTTAGGGTATCCTTGGTAGATGTTTACAAAGAAGTCTGCCATACAGAGAAAATCCCTCCAGCTCGGCCACTTAAAGGCAAAAGAAGAGGAGGAAATCGGAATGAATACTGTGAGTATCACCGACTTCGAGGGCATTCCACCAACCAATGCTTCGACTTGAAAAATGTCATAGAAAAACTAGTAAGAGAAGGAAAGCTAAATCAGTTTTTGGCCAATCGGGATAACGAACCAAGAAAAAGAAGAAGGGAGGAGGATGTTGGACGATCTGAACGATCACCTCGCACACCGGAAAAACACGTTCACGTAATACACGGCGGATTTGCCGGAGGAGGAATCTCTAAATTATCCCGAAAGCGACACCTCAAAGAAGTATACCACGTCGAAGGAAAAAAGGAAGCCCCAGACATCCCAGCAATCACGTTTACCAAGGAAGACGCATCCGAAATCATCTCGGGACACAACGACCCCATGGTCATTACGATCATACTGGCAAACGCCAACCTTCACCGTACATTAATTGACCAGGGAAGCTCTGCCGACATCTTATTCAAAACTGCCTTCGACAAACTCGGTCTAGAAGAAAAAGAGCAAAGAGCATACCCGAACAGCCTGTTCGGACTAGGAGATGCCCCAGTTCAACTGCTGGGTTACGTATCGCTGCATACAACCTTCGGAAAGGGGAACCAATCCAGAACACTCAAGATAGACTACATCGTGGTCGACGTAAGCTCAGCCTACAATGCCTTAATAGGTCGGACAACGTTAAATCAACTCGACGCAATAGTTTCAACCCCACATCTATGTATGAAATTCCCAACTGCGGAAGGGATAGCTACGATAAAGGCAGATCAAAAGATGGCACGTCGCTGTTATAACGAAAGCCTAAACCTCCGAGGTGAAGGAGGAGAGTTCCACACAATCGAGCTCGGTGGAGTTCAGAGGTGAGAAGAATTCCGACCACAACCTGAAGGAGAAGTAGAAAGAATCCAGATCGGAGACACCTCGGATAAAACAACTAATATTGGCACGATCCTAAAAAGAGACATAAAAGAAACACTAATACGGTTCCTACGAGATAATGTTGATCTCTTCGCATGGAAAGCTGCCGACATGCCAGGTATTGATCCCGAACTAATGAGCCACAAATTGGCAGTCTATCCGGGATCCCGGCCGGTACAACAAAGACGAAGAAAACTTGGACCAGAACGAGCTCAGGCTGTAGAAGAACAAGTACAAGCGCTACTTGAGGCCGGTTCATAAGAGAAGTCAAATATCCACTATGACTAGCAAACGTCGTCTAGGTGAAAAAGTCAAATGGGAAGTGGCGAATGTGCACCGACTACACCGACCTCAACAAAGCCTGCCAAAAGACCCCTACCCACTCCCAAGCATCGACGCTCTAGTGGATGCTTCATCAGGATATAAGTATCTCTCATTCATGGACGCATATTCAGGGTACAACCAAATCCCCATGTATCCACCAGATCAAGAAAAAACCTCGTTCCTAACACCGAAAGCAAACTACTGTTACATCATGATGCCTTTTGGTCTCAAGAACGCAGGAGCTACTTATCAAAGGCTAATGAATAAAGTTTTCTCATATCACATCAGAAAAATCATGGAAGTTTATGTAGACGATATGTTGATAAAGACACAAAGCGAAGATACATTGTTATCCGACCTGACTCAAGTGTTTTACACTATCAGGAAACACAACATGCGGCTCAATCCCGCAAAATGCACCTTCGCAGTAGAAGCCGGCAAATTCTTGGGCTTCATGCTCACACAAAGGGGGATTGAAGCAAATCCAGACAAGTGTCGAGCCATACTCAACATGAAGAGCCCAACCTGTATCAAAGAAGTACAACAACTCAACGGGAGGTTGGCCGCTCTATCCCGATTCTTAGCAGGAGCTGCGATAAGATCTCTTCACTTCTATGCTACTTTAAGAAAGGGAAAACAGTTCGAATGGACGACAGAATGTGAGCAAGCCTTCCTAGACTTCAAGGAGTTCTTAGGACGGCCACCTATCCTATCTCGGCCACGAGAAGGAGAATCGCTCATATTATATCTCGCAGTAGGGAGCTGGGCAATAGCCTCAGCACTAGTCAGAGAAGACGAACATGGGCAAAAACCCGTCTACTTCATTAGCAAAGCACTACAGGGATCCGAGCTGAACTATCAGAAAATAGAAAAGTTTGCCTACGCTCTGATCCTCACATCCCGACGGCTTCGCCCATATTTCCAAGCGCATACCATTAAAGTTCGAACCAACCAACCCATAAAAGGGATATTACAGAAAATAGATCTAGCAGGAAGAATCCTACAATGGGCAATCGAGTTGTCCGAATTCGACCTCCAATACGAGGCGTGTACAGCAATCAAATCGCAACACCTGGCCGACTTCATCGCAGAATTTACAAACATCCCGAAAATCCCCATAGAATGGAACATATACGTAGACGGATCCTCGAATAAAACAGGAAGCGGTGCGGGTGTGATAATTGAAAGCAACCAAGGAACTCAACTTGAGCTCTCCCTTAAATTCGGATTCCCGGCCTCAAACAACCAGGCAGAATACGAAGCACTATTAGCTGGTCTGAAGCTGGCTAGGGTGGTTGGAGCTCGAAAACTCAACATCTACAGTGACTCACAAGTCATCACCTCACAAATAACAGGAAGCTACCAAGCCAAAAATCCGACCATGAAAAAATATTTGGATAAAACCAAAGAACAGCTCGGAAAACTCGGGGAATATAGGATCCACCACATACCTCGTGAGCAAAATGCCCGAGCTGACGCCCTTTCAAAATTAGCCAGCACCAAACCAGGGGGCAACAACAGAAGCCTCATCCAGGAGGTATTACAGAACCCGTCAATAGCAGAAGAATAAAGAATCCTAGCCATAATAGGTCGGGATCAAGGATGGATGACCCCCAAAATAAACTACCTCAAAACAGAAGAACTCCCTACAGATGAAAAGGAGGCAAAGAGGCTGAAAAGGGAGGCACAGTACTACACTATCATAAACAACACGCTGTACAAAAGAGGGATATCAACACCTTTACTAAAATGAGTACCAACTTCCAACACAAAGGAAGTCTTGGAGGAAGTACACAGCGGCATTTGTGGTAATCATCTCGGAGCGCAAGCTCTCACCAAAAAGATACTCCGGGCGGGATTCTATTGGCCAACTCTACAAAAGGAGGCTACAGAATTTGTAAGGACATGTCCACCATGCCAGAAGAATGCCAACTTTCACATTGCCCCACCAGAAAAGCTCATCAGCGTGACCTCACCCTGGCCATTTGCGAAATGGGGACTCGACCTTCTCGGACCCTTCCCACAGGGATCGGGACAAGTAAAATTCCTCACAGTAGGAGTAGACTATTTCACAAAATGGATCGAGGCAGAATCCCTGGCCAACGCCGCTGCTCAAATAAGTTGAAAATTCCTATATAGGAACATTATTACGAGGTTCGGGGTACCATACTCCATCACTACGGACAACGGTACCCAATTTACAGAGGCAGGCTTCAGAAAATTGGTGGCCGACTTGAACATAAAACACCAGTTCACCTCCGTCGAACATCCCCAAGCCAATGGACAAGCCGAAGCGGCCAACAAAGTCATATTGGCCAGACTAAAGCGGAGGCTACAAGAAGCAAAAGGAGCTTGGGCCGAGGAACTCCCACAAGTCCTATGAGCGTATCGAACAACCCCCCATTCTACTACAAACGAATCACCATTCCGACTGGCATACGGAGCGGAGGCAATAATTCCAATAGAAATCGAAGAAGAATCTCCCCGAGTAGCCCACTTCAATGAACGAGCAAACTCTCAACTTCAGAGAGAAGAGCTCGACTTGTTACCCGAAATCCAAGAAAGAGCTCGAATCAGGGAAGAAGCTCTAAAACGACGAATGGCTTCCAGATATAACCTAAAGGTAGTGCCGAGAAGTTTTGCAGAGAATGATCTCATCCTAATCAGAAATGACATTGGAACAGCTCGACCCGGAGAAGGAAAGCTGGCAGCAAACTGGAAAGGACCCTACCGAGTCATTGAAGTACTAGGGAAGGGCTACTACAGACTGTCCGAGCTTGATGGACGAGAGCTTCATCGATCATGGCACGCCTGCAATCTAAGAAGGTACTACAGTTAGAAAAGGTAAAGGATCTCACTATATGGATGCGCTCTTTTTCCTGAAAAGGTTTTTTAATGAGGCACCATGTAGAGACCTAGATCATACCCGACTTAAAGGGACAAGGAAAATCCCACATGTATATATTTGCATTTTTTCTTTGAATAAAGTTTACTTAGATATTCTACAAGATTCCAAGACGCATTAATCTGAAGTATTCATCGTCCGATTATAAAGCAACAGGTCGGCAGAAAGTGAAAAACAAATTCACTACGCGACCACGATAAAGACAATCATCCGATAAAGGTGAAAACGCGATTCACCCAAAAGACGATCTAAAGACGCCAACCATTTTCTACAAATCGGCAAAGATGAACACAGAATAATGTAAGAAGTTATCGAAAGCAATCCAAAAAAAGAACCAAACGAGGTCTTACGGATAGCTAATATAATAACTTAAAAGACTGGCCGATGTTCAGAAGTCGGACCAAGTCAACCCAAGTTATAAGTAAACCCTGGAAAGAGGTCTGGCAAACCCTATTAAAGAGGATTACTTTAACTTAGAAGGGCCTGACATAACAAAGTCAGCCCCAAATTAAAAAAGTTATACAAGTAGTCCCTGAAAGAGATCTGACAAAGATCCAAGAAAGAGGACTGCGAAAAATAACTTAAAGGAGACCGACATAACCAAATCGGACTCCTGCCACTAAAAAGTTATCAAAGTAATTCCTGGAAGAGACCTGACAAAACTCCAAAAAAGAGGATTACAGAAATAACTTAAAGGGGGACCAGCGCAAAAGAACCACCAAGAAACAAGTTGGACCCATAAATCACAAACCTCAAAGGATCCAAGCTACAAACAATAAAACAAAGCAATCCGAAGAGGTCAAGATACAAGATTTCAAACATCAGTAGAAAACTGAAAAGATACCAAGTCAAAAAACTACCACTGTTACTCCGCAAAAGTTATAAGGCCCGGAAGGCCACCAAAACCTACCATGAAGGGAAAGCGAGCTACCTTTTGTTTTTCAAAATAAAAAGTTGCTAAACAAGCAACTAGGAAATGTCAATGAAAAGTTTTAAAAGCCCACAAGCCGGGCCAACTATACATCCAGAAAGAGATCAGCAAACATCAGGAGCCTTCTTGGCAGCGTCAGGACAAGGGGAAGGAGGACGAGTCTGAAGGGGCACGGCATCTACGGTTCCATCATCCCGGTTCAGAATCTGGCAATCCGGATCAGATGTAACGGGAGGAACAGAGGAGGTCGACACCTTAAGAGAAGGCACTAGGGGAGGATCAGCCTCATCATCATCCTGGTCATCAGGGACAATCTTACCATCCCTCACGACATTATCCAGGCTGATGAGAGTCAAGTGGCATCAGGAGCAACAACCCGGAACTGCTCCATCAGGTTCTCGGAGGCAGCAGTTACGCTACCCACAAGGTGACCCTGAAGCTCACCATAATTAACCCGAGCAGTTTCCAAATCCTCCCGAAGATGCATCAATTCCCTATAAGCCGAGACATAACTATCCTTATGTTTCAATGCCATGTCCTCGGCCAGCTTCAAAGACGCAGCCAAGGCAATAGAACTGGCCTTCTCACCCTCCAACTCCTTCTCCACCTTTGCCAACTTCACCTCCAACTCCTCCTTCAGACCCTTGATCCGATCAAATTTCGACTTGGCCTCCTCCCTGAAGGATTTTGTGGCATGAATTGGAATCCCCTGAACTGTCCAGAATATAGCCGCACCCATATGAGTCATCTTCACACTACTTTTGGTGATAAAATCCAGATGCTGAAGAAGGGAAACGTCGTCCATGGAAAGCCCACCATAGGGGGCAATTTGCTGGTCAACAAATTCGATAGCATCAAAATCAGGGGCATCCAGGTTGAAGGGCTCGGATGTTTTTTACTTCTTATTAGGAGGGGCACCAGGAGCTGCAGCAGAAGATTGTGGAGGATCGACCAGACGAACCCGAGGAATAGAAATTGCTTTCCTCGGCCCGGGAGAGCTAGGTACATGAGGTTTAACTGGAGCCTAGGAAGATCCCTCTCCGACCGCTTTGGTCGAAATGTTTAAAGCAGCAGTCGCCTTCTTCGCCTTCTTGAAGGCCTTCATAGAGTCATTATTCCTCGACATCTCTACAAACACAAAAATAGCCACGACAAAGAGTTGCAAAAGAGGAAGAAAGAGGAAATAAGTATAGAAACAAGTCAGACAAATAGATAAACAAATACCCAAAGCAGTCCGAACCAAGGACGGATTAGTCAGAAATCTTTTTGTATCAAGATGAGGTGGTTTCCCCCAGAGATCCTCAAGAACAACTACAAAAGCACGTTCGACATCATCAAGCATCTCCCAAGTATAGCGAGATACTCTTACATCCTTCTGCCACTCTAGAGGGAAAGAGGGCTCGTCATTTTCATCAAGAAAAAAGGGGCGGGCCCCCTCAACAGCTCGAACTTTAAAGAAATAATTCTTGAAGTCCTTAAAGGACTCATCATACATCGCAAACACTTTATGGCCCTGGGCGGACCAGAAAGAAACCCAAGAAACTTTCTTTTTTGAAGAACCGCCAGGCTTGGCAGAAATAAACAAGTAAAGAAACAGAGTCTGGGAAGGTGTTACATCTAGTTCATGGCAGAGAAGTTGAAAAATTTTAATAAAACCCCAGGAATTGGGGTGAAGCTGGGATGGAGCAATATTACACGACCACAACAGGTCGGTTTCAAAAGCAGTAAAAGGAAAAGTAACATTCAATTGGCTGAAAAAGTATTCATAGGCATAGAAGAAAGGACGCTCCCTCTCGATGGAAGTCGGAAAGCAAACCCTCTCATCAGAATCAGGAGCAACAAGCTCGTAATACCCCTCGCGAGCATTGTTCCCACAAATCCTATGACGCTTCCTCAGCTCTGTGCAAAATTCAGCATCCACAACGGAAACACACAACAAAACAAGGGAGTCTAGCCAATCGGACATCCCCTCGGGAACTCTGGAAGACATCTCTACAATGTTATTGCGAGAAGACATGAGGCCAACTAAATCCTACAAGTAAGAAAAAAAAGATAGGGGTTATTACAAACATCTCGGATAGGGAAAAAACAACTCGGTCAATACTTCTCAGACGATGAAACCACGAAAAGGAAAACCCCAAGACTCAAACCAAAGTCCTGGGGCATCCTTTGGAGGTAGCAATAAAGCAAGGTTTCCAGAAATACTCTACAGCTCACATCCTGTCATTTCTCAAAAAGGTTTCAAAACAACAAACACTTTTCACCAAAGAAAAACACAGCAAATCATTACAAGCCTGCCAAGCAATCCCAAACATCAAACAGGCCAAGCAAAGACCATTAAAGATGCAACCTTTTTTCAAAGATCAGGCAAAAAGAAACCTCCAAAAGCAAGGAACAGATGCAGATTCTCTGTCAGAAGCAACAAAACCCTAGAAAAGCCTCGAGAAAAATGCCAAAAAGAGCATGAAAGAAAGCAAAACACATTTACAGCGACAAACAAACACAAGATCACGAAAAGGTTCAAACTTTCAAACATGCAAGATCAAAGCTTCACCAAAAAACTAAAAGTGAAGCCGTGAAAGAAGCAAAGAAAGTTAGTACCAACCTGAAAAAAGCAGCAGGCTTCAAGGAAGTTGAAGAAGGAAGGTGTTCATACCCTGGGTCGAGCTGTCCGACCCGGGATGTTCTACAGGCAAAGCGACCGACCTCTTCAGGTCAGGACAACCAGACCTCTTCTCAAAGAGCTCGGCCAAGTTACAGGAAAGCCCAAACAAAGGGACCAAATAGAGGAACACGCCCCAAATCCTAAGGCAGCCCAAGCCTATAGAGAGAAGGACGATTCCCTTAAAGATAAGATGACCTCACTTAAAGATAAGATAAGATAAGATAACTAACTTATCTTATCCACAGAAGGCCACATCTCACCATTATAAATACACTGGAGCACCCAGGTATAACTCAAACTCTGATTCTACTCAATACCTGCTTAATACCCTTGCTAACTTAAGCATCGGAGTTTCTTGCAGGTACCCCCCACCCTCCGGGGACGAAGGATCAACACCATCACCAAGTCCAACAAGTCGGACACACCAGCTCCGGCCGATACCCACCTGCCGGACACGTCGGTTCCGACCAACACAGATGATCTCATCCAAGATAGACCTACAGTTTCAGGTAACCCTCGGAACATTGGCGCAGTTGCTGGGGAACCTGGAAGTCATCCCATTAACATGGCGGATGACCATGACAACGACCACGATTCAGGTTTGGAAGACAGAACGCCGCATAAAAACGCAGACACGATACTCAAAGATACTCCAGAAACCAATGGCGACAAAAATTCATCAAATCCAGGGGTAATAGAAGCACTTCAAAATCGATTGGAGCAACTTGAGAAAGAAGCCCAACATCAATGTGAAAAAGAAGAAGATCTACGCCGGGAGATAAGGCGGCGCAGAGAACTAGAAGATAAGCTTGTAAAACTCGAAGCCGATCTTAAAACTAAAGCTACTCGATCCTCCGCAGAAGATAGCTCTCAGAAAGATCAAGATCCATTCACCAGAGAAATTATGAAAACCAAAATTCCAAAAGATTTCAAGCTTCCGGATATGACTATATGACGGCACCTCCGACCCCAACCATCATGTCAGCAACTTCAGAAGTGGGATATACCTCACTGATGCCTCAGATGCAGTTCGCTGCAAAGCCTTTCCAACAACTCTAACCAAGACAGCCATCAAATGGTTCGACAACCTACCTCCAAAATCCATCTCGAGTTTCGACGACCTGGCCAAGAAGTTCCTGGCCCGATTCTCCATACAAAAGGACAAAGCCAAACACGCACCTAGCCTACTAGGGATCAAGCAAGGAGATCGGGAGAGCCTTCGCAACTACATGGAAAGATTAAACAAAACATGCATGGACATACAAAGTCTTCCAACAGAAGCCGCCATTATGGGCCTCATAAATAGCCTACGAGAAGGACCATTTAGCCAGTCTATATCAAAGAGATACCCGACATCCTTAGACGAAGTACAAGAACGGGCACAGAAATACATCAATATGGAGGAAAATTCTCGACTTGGCGAAGCCTCAAGGTTCGGTTCTGCCTACCGAGATAAAGAATCCAAGAAAAAGGAGGATCGCTCCGGAAAGAAAATCAAAAAATATCATAACTATACTCCTCTTAGGGTATCCTTGGTAGATGTTTACAAAGAAGTCTGCCATACAGAGAAAATCCCTCAAGCTCGGCCACTTAAAGTCAAAAGAGGAGGAGGAAATCGGAATGAATACTGTGAGTATCACCGACTTCGAGGGCATTCCACCAACGAATGCTTCGACTTGAAAAACGTCATAGAAAAACTAGTAAGAGAAGGAAAGCTAGATTGGTTTTTGGCCAATCGGGATGACGAACCAAGAAAAAGAAGAAGGGATGAGGATGTTGGACGATCTGAACGATCACCTCGCACACCGGAAAGACACGTTCACGTAATACACGGCGGATTTGCTGGAGGAGGAATCTCCAAATCATCCCGAAAGTGACACCTCAAAGAAGTATACCACGTCGAAGGAAAAAAGGAAGCCCCAGACATCCCAGCAATCACGTTTACCAAGGAAGACGCATCCGGAATCATCTCGGGACACGACGACCCCATGGTCATTACGATCATACTAGCAAACACCAACCTTCACCGTACATTAATTGACCAGGGAAGCTCTGCCGACATCTTATTCAAAAGTGCCTTCGACAAACTCGGTCTAGAAGAAAAAGAGCTAAGAGCATACCCGAACAGCCTGTTCGGACTAGGAGATGCCCCAGTTCAACCGTTGGGATACGTATCGCTACATACAACCTTCGGAAAGGGAAACCAATCCAGAACACTCAAGATAGACTACATCGTGGTCTACATAAGCTCAGCCTACAATGCCTTAATAGGTCGGACAACGTTAAATCAACACGGCGCAATAGTTTCAACCCCACATCTATGTATGAAATTTCCAACTGCAGAAGGGATAGCTACGATAAAGGCAGATCAAAAGATGGCACGTCGCTGTTATAACGAAAGCCTAAACCTCCGAGGTGAAGGAGGAGAGTTCCACACAATCGAGCTCGGTAGAGTCCAGAGGCGAGAAGAATTCCGACCATAACCCGAAGGAGAAGCAGAAAGAATCCAGATCGGAGACACCTCGGATAAAACAACTAATATTGGCACGATCCTGAAAGGAGACATAAAGGAATCACTAATACGGTTCCTACGAGATAATGTTGATCTCTTCGCATGGAAAGCTGCCGACATGCCAGGTATTGATCCCGAACTAATGAGCCACAAATTGGCAGTCTATCCGGGATCCCGGCCGGTACAACAAAGACGAAGACAACTTGGACCAGAACGAGCTCAGGCTGTAGAAGAACAAGTACAAGCGCTACTTGAAGCCGGGTTCATAAGGGAAGTCAAATATCCACTATGACTAGCAAACGTCGTCTTGGTAAAAAAGTCAAATGGGAAGTGGCGAATGTGCACCGACTACACCGACCTCAACAAAGCCTGCCCAAAAGACCCCTACCCACTCCCAAGCATCGACGCTCTAGTGGATGCTTCATCAGGATATAAGTATCTCTCATTCATGGACGCATATTCAGGGTACAACCAAATCCCCATGTATCCACCAGATCAAGAAAAAACCTCGTTCCTAACACCGAAAGCAAACTACTGTTACATCGTGATGCCTTTTAGTCTCAAGAACGCAGGAGCTACTTATCAAAGGCTAATGAATGAAGTTTTCTCAGATCACATCGGAAAAATCATGGAAGTTTATGTAGACGATATATTGATAAAGACACAAAGCGAAGATACATTGTTATCCGACCTGACTCAAGTGTTTTACACTATCAGGAAACACAACATGCGGCTCAATCCCGCAAAATGCACCTTCGCAGTAGAACCCGGCAAATTCTTAGGATTCATGATCACAAAAAGGGGAATTGAAGCAAATCCAGACAAGTGTCGAGCCATACTCAACATGAAGAGCCCAACCTGTATCAAAGAAGTACAACAACTCAACGGGAGGTTGGCTGCTCTATCCCGATTCTTAGCAGGAGCTGCGATAAGATCTCTTCCCTTCTATGCTACTTTAAGAAAGGGAAAACAGTTCGAATGGATGACAGAATGTGAGCAAGCCTTCCTAAACATCAAGGAGTTCTTAGGACGACCACCTATCCTATCTCGGCCACGAGAAGGAGAACCGCTCATATTATATCTCGCAGTAGGGAGCCGGGCAATAGCCTCAGCACTAGTCAGAGAAGACGAACATGGGCAAAAACCCGTCTACTTCATTAGCAAAGCACTACAGGGATCCGAGCGGAACTACCAGAAAATAGAAAAGTTTGCCTACGCTCTGATCCTCGCATCCCGGCGGCTTCGCCCATATTTCCAAGCGCATACCATTAAAGTTCGAACCAACCAACCCATAAAAGGGATATTGCAGAAAATAGATCTAACAGGAAGAATCTTACAATGGACAATCGAGTTGTCCAAATTCGACCTCCAATACGAGGCGCGTACAGCAATCAAATCGCAACACCTGGCCGACTTCATCGCAGAATTTACAGACATCCCAAAAATCCCCATAGAATGGAACATATACGTAGACGGATCCTCGAATAAAACTGGAAGCGGTGCGGGTGTGATAATTGAGAGCAACCAAGGAACTTAACTTGAGCTCTCCCTTAAATTCGGATTCTCGGCCTCAAACAACCAGGCAGAATACGAAGCACTATTAGCTGGTCTGAAGCTGGTTAGGGAGGTTGGAGCTCGGAAACTCAACATCTACAGTGACTCACAAGTCATCACCTCACAAATAACAGGAAGCTACCAAGCCAAAGATCCGACCATGAAAAAATATTTGGATAAAACCAAAGAACAGCTCGGACAACTCGGGGAATATAGGATCCACCACATACCTCGTGAGTAAAATGCCCGAGCTGACGCCCTTTCAAAATTAGCCAGCACCAAACCAAGGGGCAACAACAGAAGCCTCATCCAGGAGGTATTACATAACACGTCAATAGCGGAAGAAGAAAGAATCCTAGCCATAATAGGTCGGGATCAAGGATGGATGACCCCCATAATAAACTACCTCAAAATAAAAGAACTCCCTACAGATGAAAAGGAGGCAAAGAGGCTGAAAAGGGAGGCGCAGTACTACACTATCATAAACAACACGCTGTACAAAAGAGGGATATCAACACCTTTACTAAAATGCGTACCAACTTCCAACACAAAGGAAGTCTTGGAGGAAGTACACTGCGGCATTTGTGGAAATCATCTCGGAGCGCAAGCTCTCACCAAAAAGATACTCTGGGCGGGATTCTATTGGCCAACCCTACAAAAGGAGGCTACAGAATTTGTAAGGACATGTCCACCATGTCAAAAGCATGCCAACTTTCACATTGCCCCACCAGAAAAGCTCATCAGCGTGACCTCACCCTGGCCATTTGCGAAATGGGGACTGGACCTTCTCGGACCCATCCCACAGGGATCGGGACAAGTAAAATTCCTCATAGTAGAAGTAGACTATTTCACAAAATGGATCGAGGCAGAACCCCTGGCCAACGCCACCGCTCAAAGAAGTCAAAAATTCCTATATAGGAACATTATTACGAGGTTCGGGGTACCATACTCCATCGCCACGGACAACGGTACCCAATTTACAGAGGCAGGCTTCAGAAAATTGGTTGCCGACTTGAACATAAAACACTAGTTCACCTCCGTCGAACATCCCCAAGCCAATGGACAAGCCGAAGCGGTCAACAAAGTCATATTGGCTGGACTAAAGCGGAGGCTACAAGAAGCAAAGGGAGCCTGGGCCGAGGAACTTCCACAAGTCCTATGGGCGTATCGAACAACCCCCCATTCTACTACAAACGAATCACCATTCCGACTAGCATACGGAGCGGAGGTAATGATTCCAATAGAAATCGAAGAAGGATCTCCCCGAGTAGTCCACTACAATGAACAAGCAAACTCCCAACTTTAGAGAGAAGAGCTCGACTTGCTACCCGAAATCCAAGAAAGAGCTCGGATCAGGGAAGAAGCTCTAAAGCAACGAATGGCTTCCAGATGTAATCAAAAGGTAGTGCCGAGAAGTTTTGCAGAGAATGATCTCATCCTAATTAGAAATGACATCGGAACAACTCGACCCGGAGAAGGAATGCTGTCAGCAAACTGGAAAGGACCCTACCGAGTCATTGAAGTACTGGGGAAGGGCTACTACAAACTGTCCGAGGTTGATGGACGAGAGCTTCCTCGATCATGGCACGCCTGCAACCTAAGAAGGTACTACAGTTAGAAAAGGTAAAGGATCTCACTAAATGGATGCGCTCTTTTTCCTGAAAAGGTTTTTTTATGAGGCACCATGTCGAGACCTAGATCATACCCGACTTAAAGGAACAAGGAAATTCCCACATGTATATATTTGCATTTTTTCTTTGAATAAAGTTTATTTAGATATTCTACAAGATTCCAAGATGCATTAGTCTGAAGTATTCATCGTCCGATTATAAAGCAACAGGTCGGCAGAAAGTGAAAAACAAATTCACTACGCGACCACGATAAAGACAATCGTCCGATAAAGGTGAAAACGCGATTCACCCAAAGGACGATCTAAAGACGCCAACCATTTTCTACAAATCGGCCAAGATGAACACAGAATAATGTAAGAAGTTATCGAAAGCAATCCAAAAAAAGAACCTGACGAAGTCTTACAGATAGCTAATATAATAACTTAAAGACAGGCCGACGTTCAGAAGTCGGACCAAGTCAACCCAAGTTATAAGTAAACCCTGGAAAGAGGTCTGGCCAACCCTATTAAAGAGGATAACTTTAACTTAGAAGGGCTTGACATAACAAAGTCAGCCCAAAACTAAAAAGTTATACAAGTAGTCCCTGAAAGAGATCTGACAAAGATCCAAGAAAGAGGACTACAAAAAATAACTTAATGGAAACCGATATAACCATGTCGGACTCCTACTATTAAAAAGTTATCAAAGTAATCGCTGGAAGAGACCTGACAAAGGTCCAAAAAAGAGGATTACAGAAAAAACTTAAAGGAGTCCGATAGTCCCTGAAAGAGATCTGACAAAGATCCAAGAAAGAGGACTACAAAAAATAACTTAAAGGAGACCGATATAACCAAGTCGGACTCCTACTATTAAAAAGTTATCAAAGTAATCCCTGGAAGAGACCTGACAAAGGTCCAAAAAAGAGTATTACAGAAAAAACTTAAAGGAGACCGACATGACCAAGTCGGACTCCTATCACTAAAAAAGTTATACAAGTTGTCCCTGAAAGAGATCTAACAAAAGATCCAAGAAAGAGGACTACGAAAAATAACTTAAAGGAGACCGACATAACCAAGTCGGACTCCTACCACTAAAAAGTTATCAACATAATCCCTGAAAGAGACCGAGTAAAGGCCCAGAAAAGGGGATTACAAAAATAACTTTTGAGGGGGACCAACATAAAGAAATCGGTCATAAGGCGCTAAAAATACAAACAAGAGCGAGGAAACCGAGAAACAAGTCGGACCCCCCACAGACACGGCCTCAAAAGGATCCAAGCTACAAACGATAAGCATGCAAACAACCTAAAGAGGCCAGACAGCAAAATTTCAGCAGATATCATGCATAATACGATAAAAGCTTCAAGAGGTCACCACAAAACCAACCTCGGAAGCTACTTTTGTTTTTCAAAAAGAGTCGCAAAGCAGACAACTAGAAGCGTCAAGAAGAACAAACAAAACAAAGTTCAAAAGCCCACAAACCGGGCTATTTACACAAAATATCCAGAAAAGATCAGCTAAAAATCGGGAGCTTTCCCGGCAGCATAGTATGAGGAGAAGGAGGACGAGTCTGAAGGGGCACAGCATCTACGGTCCCATCCTCCCGGTTCAGAATCTGGCATTCCGGATCAGATGTAACAGGGGGAACAGAGGAGGTCGACACCTTAAGAGAAGGCACGGGGGGAGGATCAATCTCATCATCATCCTGGTCATCAGGGACAATCTTACCATCTCTCACGACATTGTCCAGGCAGATGAGAGTCAAGTCGGCATCAGGAGCAACAACCCGGAACTACTCCATCAGGTTCTCGGAGGCAGCAGTTACGCTACCCACAAGGTGACCCTGAAGCTCACCATAATTAACCCGAGCTATTTCCAAATCCTCCCGAAGACGCATCAATTCCCTATAAGCCGAGACATAGCTATCCTTATGTTTCAATGCCATGTCTTCGGCCAGCTTCAAAGAAGCAGCAAGGGCAATAGAGCTGGCCTTCTCACCCTCCAGCTCCTTCTCCACCTTGGCCAACTTCACCTCCAACTCCTTCTTTCAGACCCTTGATTCGATCAAATTCTGACTTGGCCTCCTCCATAAAAGATTTGGTAGCATGAACCGGAATCCCCTGAATTGTTCGAAATATAGCCGTACCCATATGGGCCATCTTCACACTATTTTGGGTAATAAAATACAAATGCTTTAGAAGAGACACGTCGTCCATGGAAAGCCCACCATAGGGGGCAATTTGCTGGTCAACAAACTCAATGGCATCAAAGTCCGGAGCATCCAGGTTAAAAGGCTCGGATGTTTTTTGCTTCTTGCTATGAGGGGCACCAGGAGCTACTGTAGAAGCTTGTGGAGGATCGACCAGACGAACCCGAGGAATAGGAATTACTTTCCTCGGCCCAGGAGAACTCAGAATAGGAGGTTTAACTGGAGCTTGGGAAGACCCCTCGCCGACCACTTTGGCCGAAATGTTTAAAGCAGCAGTTGCCTTCTTCGCCTTCTTGAAGGCCTTCATGGAGTCATTGTTCTTAGACATCTCTGCAAACACAAAAACAAACCACGACAAAGAGTTACAAGAGAGGAACAAAAAAGGAAATAAATATAGAGGCAAGTCGGACCAATAGACAAACAAATACCCAAAGCAGGCCGAACCAAGGACGGATCATTCAGAAATCTCTTCGTATCCAGATGGGGAGGCTCCCCCCACAAATCTTCAAGAACAACTACAAAAGCCCGCTCAACCTCACTAAGCATTTCCCATGTGTAACGTGACACTCTTACATTCTTTTGCCACTCTAGAGGAAAAGCAGGCTCGTCATTTTCATCAAGAAAAAAGGGGCGGGCCCCCTCAACAGCTCGGACTTTAAAAAAGTAGTTCTTGAAGTCCTTAAAGGACTCATCATACATTGCAAACACTTTATGGCCCTGGGCGGACCGGAAAGAAACCCAAGAAGCTTTCTTTTTTGAAGAACCGCCAGGCTTGGCAGAAACAAACAAGTAAAGAAAAAGAGTCTGGCAAGGTGTTACATCTAGTTCACTATAGAGAAGTTGGAAAATTTTAATAAAACCCCAGGAATTGGGGTGAAGCTGGGATGGAGCAATATTACACGACCACAACAGGTCGGTTTCAAAAGCAGTAAAAGGAAAAGTAACATTCAACTGGCTGAAAAAGTATTCATAGGCATAGAAGAAGGGATGCTCCCTCTCAATGGAAGTCGGAAAGCAAACTCTCTCATCAGAATCAGGAGCAACAAGCTCGTAATCCCCCTCGCAAGCATTGTTACCACAAATCCTATGACGCTTCCTCAGTTCTGTGCAAAACTCAGCATCTACAACAGAAACACACAACAAAACAAGGGAGTCCAGCCAATCGGACATCCCCTCGGGAACTCTGGACGACATCTCTACAATATTATTGTGAGAAGACATGAGGCCAACTAATCCTACAAAGTAAGAAAAGAAGATAAGGGTTACTACAAACATCTCGGACAAAGGAGAAAATAACTCAGTCAATACTTCTCAAGCAATGAAAAGCAAGAAAAGGAAAACCCCAAGACTCAAACCAAGTCCTCGGGCATCCTTTGGAGGCAATAACAAGGCAAGGTTTCCAGAAAAATAGTGTGAAGTTCGCATCCCAGCATTTTTCAAACAAGAAAAAGACTTCAAACAAGCAAGCATTTTCAGAAGCATAAGTCATCACAGTTTACCAAACAAAAAAGCATTCCCAAAATGTCAAAACGCGCCAAGTAGAAATCACTAAAGGTACAAAACTTTCTCAAGATAAGAAACAAAAGCGATCAAGTAAAGCAAGAAACAGATGCAGATTCTCTATCAGAAGCAACAACAAAACCCTAGAAAGCCTCGACGGAAATGCCAAAAGAGCGCACGAAAGAAAGCCAAGGAAAAGACGTTTACAGCGACAAAAAAACGCAAGATCACGAAAAGGTTCAAACTTTCAAACATGCAAAATCAAAGCTTCACCAAAAAACTAAAAGTAAAGCAGCGAAAGAAGCAAGAAAGTTAGTACCAACCCGAAAAAAGCAAGCAGGCTTCGAGGAAGTTGAAGAGGGAAGGTGAAAAACTGGAATTTCTCTCTCAAAAGTAAAAGAGAAGACACGAGCAAAAGCAACGTCGCTGAGCTGAAACGCGGAACTGCAAAACTCCAAGCAGAGGCTTCAGAAAAATCAAACAACGCCACAACACAAAAAAAAAAGTTGAAAGCGAGAGAAATGCGAAGAAGTTATGAAAAGGGCGAAGGAGAGAAACCGTTTCTGGGTTTTCAAAATCAAGATAAAAGAGCCAAAGGGAAACGGGGCAATTAATGTTAAAATTAATGTAGGCATTAAACCCTCACACGTTTCCAAAGCGCCGATATAAAATTGCGCACTTTTAAGAAGAAAAACGTTCTACATTCAAAAGCTTCTACAAAGGAATCGACAAAATGCTTGAGTTCGGCTTCACTAAAGAAGGACCGAAGTCAAGGACTCGATCTTAAAAAGAAAGACCGAGCTGAAGCAGGGGCACTGCTCATACCCTGGGTCGAGCTGTCTGACCCGGGATGTTCTACAGGCAAAGCGACCGACCTCTTTAGGTCAGGACAACCCGACCTCTTCTCAAAGAGCTCGGCCAAGTTACAGGAAAGCCCAAACAAAGGGCCCAAATAGAGGAACACGCCCCAAATCCTAAGGCGGCCCAAGCCTATGGAGAGAAGGACGATTCCCTTAAAGATAAGATGACCTCACTTAAAGATAAGATAAGATAAGATAACTAACTTATCTTATCCACAGAAGGCCACATCTCACCATTATAAATACACTGGAGCACCCAGGTATAACTCATACTCTGATTCTACTCAATACCTGCTTAATACCCTTGCTCACTTAAGCATCGGAGTCTCTTGCAGGTACCTCCCACCCTCCGGGGACGAAGGATCAACACCATCACCAAGTCCAACAAGTCGGACACACCAGCTCCGGCCGATACCCACCTGCCGGACACGTCGGTTCCGACCAACACAGACGATCTCATCCAAGATTGACCTACAGTTTCAGGTAACCCTCGGAACAGAAGGCGAAATCTGGAATCGCTCTCTCAAAAAGTAAAAGAGAAGACACGAGCAAAAGCAGCGTCGCTGGACTGAAACGCAGAACTTGTTTAACCCCAGGCAGATGCTTCAGAAAAATCAAACAAACAAAGAAAAGTTGAAAGGGAGAATGAAGGAAGAAATGCGAAGAAGTTACGAAAAGGGAGAAGGAGAGAAACCGTTTCTAGGTTTTCAAAATCAAAATAAAAGAGCCAAAGGAAAACGGGGCAATTAATGTTAAAAATTAACGAAGGCATTAAACCCTCGCACGTTTCCAAGACACCGATATAAAAGCGCGCGCTTAGAGGAAAAACGTTCTACATTCAAAAGTTTCTACAAAGGAATCGACAAAATGCTTGAGTTCGGCTTCACTAAAGAAGGACCGAAGTCAAAGAACGCGGCCTCAAAAAGAAGACTGAGCTCAAGCAGGGGCACTGTTCATACCCAGGGTTGAGGTGTCCGACCCGGGATGTTCGACAGGCAAAGCGACCGATCTCTTCAAGTCAGGACAACCCGACCTCTTCCCAAAGAGCTCGGTCAAGTCCCCAGGAAAGCCCAGAGAATGGCCCAAATAGAGGAACACGCCCCAAGGATAAAGGCACTCTTGTTAAATTTGATCCTGAACTTGAAAGGACTCTAAAAAGAAAACTAAGAGAAACTAAATTACAACAATTCAGAGACATAGTAGAGCTCAAGGACATCAATGGTCCTTCAAGAAGGCGCCACCCTCACTAAGGTGGACTCATTCCTTGTTCTTAAATTTTTCTTCTGCTTTTCGTTTTTTTATGTTATATGTTTATTTATGTTTTGTGTCTCTACTTTATGATCATTAGTAGTTAGTAACTATGTCTTAAAGCTATGAATAATTCCATAAATCCTTCACCTCTCTTAAATGAAAAATGTTTTAATTCAAAAGAACAAGAAGTACATGAATTTCGAATTTATCCTTGAATTTAATTTAATTATATTGATGTGGTGACAATACTTTTGTTTTCTGAATGAATGCTTGAACAGTGCATATATCTTTTGATCTTGTTGTTTGTGAATGTTAAAATTGTTGGCTCTTGAAAGAATGATGAATAAAGAGAAATGTTATTGATGATCTGAAAAATCATGAAATTGATTCTTGAAGCAAGAACAAGCAGTGAAAAAGAAAGCTTGCGAAAAAAAAATGGTGAAAAAAAATTTAGAAAGAAAAAGAAAAAGCAAGCAAAAAAAGCCAATAGCCCTTAAAACCAAAAGGCAAGGGTAAAAAGGATCCAAGGCTTTGAGCATCAATGGATAGGAGGGCCCAAGGAAATTAAATCCAAGCCTAAGCAGCTAAATCAAGCTGTCCCTAACCATGTGCTTGTGTCATGAAGGTCCAAGTGAAAAGCTTGAGACTGAGTGGTTAAAGTCGTGATCCAAAGCAAAAAGAGTGTGCTTAAGAGCTCTGGACACCTCTAACTGGGGACTCTAGCAAAGCTAAGTCACAATCTGAAAAGGTTCACCCAGTTATGTGTCTGTGGCATTTATGTATCCGGTGGTAATACTGGAAAACAAAATGCTTAGGGCCACGGCCAAGACTCATAAAAGTAGCTGTGTTCAAGAATCAACATGCTTAACTAGGAGAATCAATAACACTATCCAAAATTCTAAGTTCCTAGAGAAGCCAATCATTCTGAACTTCAAAGGAAAAAGTGAGATGCCAAAACTGTTCAGAAGCAAAAAGTTACAAGTCCCGCTCATCTAATTATAATTTATATTCATTGATATTTTAGAATTTATAGTATATTCTCTTCTTTTTATCCTATTTGATTTTCAGTTGCTTAGGGACAAGCAACAATTTAAGTTTGGTGTTGTGATGAGCGGATAATTTATACGCTTTTTGGCATTGTTTTTAGGTAGTTTTTAGTAAATTCAAGCTACTTTTAGGGATGTTTTCATTAGTTTTTATGTTAAATTCACATTTCTAGACTTTACTATGAGTTTGTGTGTTTTTATATGATTTCAGGTAATTTCTGGCTGAAATTGAGGGACTTGAGCAAAACTCTGAAAAAGGCTGACAAAAGGACTGCTGATGCTGTTGGAATCTGACCTCCCTGCACTCAAAATAGATTTTCTGGAGCTGCAGAACTCCAAATGGCGCGCTCTCAACGGCGTTGGAAAGTAGACATCCAGAGCTTTCCAGCAATATATAATAGTCCATACTTTATTCCGAAATTGACGACGTAACTTGGCGTTGAACGCCAAGTACATGCTACTGTCTGGAGTTAAACGCCAGAAACACGTCATGATCCGGAGTTGAACGCCCAAAACACGTCATAACTTGGAGTTCAACTCCAATAAAAGCCTCAGCTCGTGGATAGACCAAGCTTAGCCCAAACATACACCAAGTGGGCCCCGGAAGTGGATTTATGCATCAATTACTTACTCATGTAAACCCTAGGAGCTAGTTTATTATAAATAGAACTTTTTACTATCATAATCTCATCCTGGATTGTATTTTGAATCCTGTGATCACGTTTTGGGGGCTGGCCATTCGGCCATGCCTGAACCTTTCACTTATGTATTTTCAGCAGTGGAGTTTCTGCACACCATAGATTAAGGGTGTGGAGCTCTGCTGTACCTCAAGTTTCAATACAATTACTATTACTTTCTATTCAATTCTCTTTTATTCTTATTCCAAGATATACGTTGCACTTAACTTTGATGAATGTGATGATCCGTGACACTCATCATCATTCTCACCTATGAACGCCCGTGACTGACAACCACTTCCGTTCTATTCTAGGCCGGGCGCATATCTCTTAGATTCCCCAACAGAATCTTCGTGGTATAAGCTAGATAGATGGCGGCATTCATGAGGATCCGGAAAGTCTAAACCTTGTCTATGGTATTCCGAGTAGGATTCTGGGATTGAATGACTGTGACGAGCTTCAAACTCCTGAAGGCTGGGCGTGATGACAAACGCAAAAGAATCAAGGGATTCTATTCCAACCTGATTGAGAACCGACAGATGATTAGCCGTGCTGTGACAGAGCATAGGAACGTTTTCACTGAGAGGATGGGATGTAGCCATTGACAACGGTGATGCCCTACATACAGCTTGCCATGGAAAGGAGTAAGAAGGATTGGATGAATGTAATAAGAAAGTAGAGATTCAAGAGGAGCACAACATCTCCATACGCCTATCTGAAATTTCCACTATTGATTTACATAAGTATCTCTATCCATTTTATTTTCTGTTTATTTTTATTAATCATATTTGATTTTCTAAATTCCATAATTTTATCCTCCTGACTGGGATTTACAAGATGACCATAGCTTGCTTCATACCAACAATCTCTGTGGGATCGACCCTTACTCACGTAAGGTATTACTTGGACGACCCAGTACACTTGCTGGTTAGTTGAACGGAGTTGTGAAGAATGTATGTAAGCTGTAGTATTGTGCACCAAGTTTTTGGAGCCTTTACCGGGGATTATTCGAGTTGTGTGAAAGTATAAGTCACAATTTCGTCCACCAAGTTTTTGGCGCCGTTGCCGGGGATTGTTCGAGTATGGACAACTGACGGTTCATCTTGTTGCTCAGATTAGGTAATTTTCTTTTCAAAAAGTTTTCTAAAATCTTTCAAAAATATTTTTTTTATTATTTTCGTTTTTTTAATATAATTTTCGAAAAAAATAATAAAAATACTAAAAAATCATAAAATCATAAAAATAAAAAATATTTTGTGTTTCTTGTTTGAGTCTTGAGTCAACTTTTAAGTTTGGTGTCAATTGCATGCTTTAAAAATTTTTCTTGCATTTTTCGAAAATTCATGCATTCATGGTGTTCTTCATGATCTTCAAGTTGTTCTTAACAAGTCTTCTTGTTTGATCTTAATGTTTTCTTGCTTTGTGTTGTTTGTTGTTTTTCATATGCATTTTTCGTTTGTTAGAGTCCATGCATTAAAGATTTCTAAGTTTGGTGTTTTGCATGTTTTCTTTGCATTAAAAATTTTTCAAAAATATGTTCTTGATGTTCATCATGATCTTCAAAGTGTTCTTGGTGTTCATCTTGACATTCATAGTGTTCTTGCATGCATCATGTGTTTTGATCCAAAATTTTTATGTTTTGGGTCATAATTGTGTTTTTCACTCTCATAAAAAAAAATTTCAAAAATCAAAAAATATCTTATCTTTTTAAATCTTATCTTTTTAAAATCTTTTTCAAAAAATCATATCCTTTCCCTTTTTTTTTCATCATTTTCAAAAATTTCAAAAATCTTTTTTAAAAATTTTTTAAAATCTTTTTCTTATCTTTAGCTCATATTTTCGAAAATTACATCATCAATTAATGTTTTGATTCAAAAATTTCAAGTTTGTTACTTTCTTGTTAAGAAAGATTCAAACTTTAAGTTCTAGAATCATATCTTGCGATTTCTTGTGAGTCAAGTCATTAATTGTGATTTTAAAATTCAAATCTTTTTCAAAACTAATTTCAATCATATCTTTTTAAAACCATATCTTTTAAAATCATATCTTTTCAAAAATATCTTTTCAATCTTATCTTTTCAAAAATCATATCTTTTTATCATATCTTTTTATCATATCTTTTATATCATATCTTTTTCAAAATTTTATCTTTTTCAAAAATTTGATTTTAAAATATCTTAACTAACTTCTTATCTTCTTATCTTTTCAAATTTGATTTTAATATCTTTTTCAACTAACTAATTAATTTTTTGTTTGTTTCTTATCTTTTTCAAAACCACCTAACTACTTTTCCCTCTTCAATTTTCGAAAATATCTCACCTCTTTTTCAAAAATTCTTTTTAATTAACTAATTGTTTCATGTTTTAATTTTAATTATATTTTATCTTTAATTTTCGAAAATACTAACCCCTTTTTCAAAATTATTTTCGAAATTCTCTTTCTCTTTTCTTCTTCTATTTTAATTATTTAATTACTAACACTTCTCTTCACCTCTCCTATCCTTACTCTTTATACAGACTATTCATTTTTTCTTCATTCTTCCCCCCCTTTCTTTTTCTACTAACATAAAGGAATCTCTATACTGTGACATAGAGGATTCCTCTTTCTTTTCTTGTTTTCTTCTCTTTCATATGAGCAGGAACAAGGATAAAGGCACTCTTGTTAAATTTGATCCTGAACTTGAAAGGACTCTAAAAAGAAAACTAAGAGAAACTAAATTACAACAATTCAGAGACATAGTAGAGCTCAAGGACATCAATGGTCCTTCAAGAAGGCGCCACCCTCACTAAGGTGGACTCATTCCTTGTTCTTAAATTTTTCTTCTGCTTTTCGTTTTTTTATGTTATATGTTTATTTATGTTTTGTGTCTCTACTTTATGATCATTAGTAGTTAGTAACTATGTCTTAAAGCTATGAATAATTCCATAAATCCTTCACCTCTCTTAAATGAAAAATGTTTTAATTCAAAAGAACAAGAAGTACATGAATTTCGAATTTATCCTTGAATTTAATTTAATTATATTGATGTGGTGACAATACTTTTGTTTTCTGAATGAATGCTTGAACAGTGCATATATCTTTTGATCTTGTTGTTTGTGAATGTTAAAATTGTTGGCTCTTGAAAGAATGATGAATAAAGAGAAATGTTATTGATGATCTGAAAAATCATGAAATTGATTCTTGAAGCAAGAACAAGCAGTGAAAAAGAAAGCTTGCGAAAAAAAAATGGTGAAAAAAAATTTAGAAAGAAAAAGAAAAAGCAAGCAGAAAAAGCCAATAGCCCTTAAAACCAAAAGGCAAGGGTAAAAAGGATCCAAGGCTTTGAGCATCAATGGATAGGAGGGCCCAAGGAAATTAAATCCAAGCCTAAGCAGCTAAATCAAGCTGTCCCTAACCATGTGCTTGTGTCATGAAGGTCCAAGTGAAAAGCTTGAGACTGAGTGGTTAAAGTCGTGATCCAAAGCAAAAAGAGTGTGCTTAAGAGCTCTGGACACCTCTAACTGGGGACTCTAGCAAAGCTAAGTCACAATCTGAAAAGGTTCACCCAGTTATGTGTCTGTGGCATTTATGTATCCGGTGGTAATACTGGAAAACAAAATGCTTAGGGCCACGGCCAAGACTCATAAAAGTAGCTGTGTTCAAGAATCAACATGCTTAACTAGGAGAATCAATAACACTATCCAAAATTCTAAGTTCCTAGAGAAGCCAATCATTCTGAACTTCAAAGGAAAAAGTGAGATGCCAAAACTGTTCAGAAGCAAAAAGCTACAAGTCCCGCTCATCTAATTATAATTTATATTCATTGATATTTTAGAATTTATAGTATATTCTCTTCTTTTTATCCTATTTGATTTTCATTTGCTTAGGGACAAGCAACAATTTAAGTTTGGTGTTGTGATGAGCGGATAATTTATACGCTTTTTGGCATTGTTTTTAGGTAGTTTTTAGTAAATTCAAGCTACTTTTAGGGATGTTTTCATTAGTTTTTATGTTAAATTCACATTTCTGGACTTTACTATGAGTTTGTGTGTTTTTATATGATTTCAGGTAATTTCTGGCTGAAATTGAGGGACTTGAGCAAAACTCTGAAAAAGGCTGACAAAAGGACTGCTGATGCTGTTGGAATCTGACCTCCCTGCACTCAAAATAGATTTTCTGGAGCTGCAGAACTCCAAATGGCGCGCTCTCAACGGCGTTGGAAAGTAGACATCCAGAGCTTTCCAGCAATATATAATAGTCCATACTTTATTCCGAAATTGACGACGTAACTTGGCGTTGAACGCCAAGTACATGCTACTGTCTGGAGTTAAACGCCAGAAACACGTCATGATCCGGAGTTGAACGCCCAAAACACGTCATAACTTGGAGTTCAACTCCAATAAAAGCCTCAGCTCGTGGATAGACCAAGCTTAGCCCAAACATACACCAAGTGGGCCCCGGAAGTGGATTTATGCATCAATTACTTACTCATGTAAACCCTAGGAGCTAGTTTATTATAAATAGAACTTTTTACTATCATAATCTCATCCTGGATTGTATTTTGAATCCTGTGATCACGTTTTGGGGGCTGGCCATTCGGCCATGCCTGAACCTTTCACTTATGTATTTTCAGCAGTGGAGTTTCTGCACACCATAGATTAAGGGTGTGGAGCTCTGCTGTACCTCAAGTTTCAATACAATTACTATTACTTTCTATTCAATTCTCTTTTATTCTTATTCCAAGATATACGTTGCACTTAACTTTGATGAATGTGATGATCCGTGACACTCATCATCATTCTCACCTATGAACGCCCGTGACTGACAACCACTTCCGTTCTACTCTAGGCCGGGCGCATATCTCTTAGATTCCCCAACAGAATCTTCGTGGTATAAGCTAGATAGATGGCGGCATTCATGAGGATCCGGAAAGTCTAAACCTTGTCTATGGTATTCCGAGTAGGATTCTGGGATTGAATGACTGTGACGAGCTTCAAACTCCTGAAGGCTGGGCGTGATGACAAACGCAAAAGAATCAAGGGATTCTATTCCAACCTGATTGAGAACCGACAGATGATTAGCCGTGCTGTGACAGAGCATAGGAACGTTTTCACTGAGAGGATGGGATGTAGCCATTGACAACGGTGATGCCCTACATACAGCTTGCCATGGAAAGGAGTAAGAAGGATTGGATGAATGTAATAAGAAAGTAGAGATTCAAGAGGAGCACAACATCTCCATACGCCTATCTGAAATTTCCACTATTGATTTACATAAGTATCTCTATCCATTTTATTTTCTGTTTATTTTTATTAATCATATTTGATTTTCTAAATTCCATAATTTTATCCTCCTGACTGGGATTTACAAGATGACCATAGCTTGCTTCATACCAACAATCTCTGTGGGATCGACCCTTACTCACGTAAGGTATTACTTGGACGACCCAGTACACTTGCTGGTTAGTTGAACGGAGTTGTGAAGAATGTATGTAAGCTGTAGTATTGTGCACCAAGTTTTTGGAGCCTTTACCGGGGATTATTCGAGTTGTGTGAAAGTATAAGTCACAATTTCGTCCACCAATACCCACCTGCCGGACACGTCGGTTCCGACCAACACAGACGATCTCATCCAAGATCGACCTACAGTTTCAGGTAACCCTCGGAACAACTTGAATGATCAATTCTCCTCTGTCAACATCAATCACAGCCTTTGCTGTGGCTAGGAAGGGTCTGCCAAGGATGATGGATTCATCCATGCACTTCCCTGTCTCTAGGACTATGAAATCAGCAGGGATGTAATAGTCTTCAATCTTTACCAGAACATCCTCTACAAGTCCATAAGCTTATTTTCTTGAATTGTCTGCCATCTCTAGTGAGATTCTTGCAGCTTGTACCTCAAAGATCCCTAGCTTCTCCATTACAGAGAGAGGCATGAGGTTTATACTTGACCCTAAGTCACACAGAGCCTTCTTAAAGGTCATGGTGCCTATGGTACAAGGTATTGAAAACTTCTCAAGATCCTGTCTCTTTTGAGGTAATCTCTGCCTAGTCAAGTCATCCAGTTCTTTGGTGAGCAAAGGGGGTTCATCCTCCCAAGTCTCATTACCAAATAACTTGTCATTTAGCTTCATGATTGCTCCAAGGTATTTGGCAATTTGCTCTTCAGTGACATCTTCATCCTCTTCAGAGGAAGAATACTCATCAGAGCTCATGAATGGCAGAAGTAAATCCAATGGAATCCCTATGGTCTCATTATGAGCCTCAGATTCCCATGGTTCCTCATTAGGGAACTCATTGGAGGCCAGTGGACGTCCATTGAGGTCTTCCTCAGTGGCGATGACTGCCTCTTCCTCCTCTCCAAGCTCGGTCATGTGGGCCATGTTAATGGCCTTGCATTCTCCTTTTGGATTCTCTTCTGTATTGTTTGGAAGAGTACTAGGAGGGAGTTCAGTAATTTTCTTGCTTAACTGTCCCACTTGTGCCTCCAAATTCCTAATGGAGGACCTTGTTTCAGTCATGAAACTTTAAGTGGTTTTGATTAGGTCAGAGACCATGGTTGCTAAGTCAGAGTGGCTCTACTTAGAATTCTCTATCTGTTGCTGAGAAGATGATGGAAAAGGCTTGCCATTGCTAAACCTGTTTCTTCCACCATTATTGTTGTTGAAACCTTGTTGAGGTCTCTGTTGATCCTTTCATGAGAGATTTGGATGATTTCTCCATGAAGGATTATAGGTGTTTCCATAGGGTTCTCCCATGTAATTCACCTCTTCCATTGAAGGGTTCTCAGGATCATAAGCTTCTTCTTCAGATGAAGCGTCCTTAGTACTGCCTGGTGCAGCTTGCATTCCAGACAGACTTTGAGAGATCATATTGACTTGCTGAGTCAATATTTTGTTCTGAGCCAATATGGCATTCAGAGTATCGATCTCAAGAACTCCTTTCTTCTGATTCGTCCCATTGTTCACAGGATTCCTTTCAGAAGTGTACATGAATTAGTTATTTGCAACCATTTCAATGAGTTCTTGAGCTTCTGTAGGCGTCTTCTTCAGATGAAGAGATCCTCCAGCAGAGCTGTCCAGTGACATCTTGGACAGTTCAGACAGACCATCATAGAATATACCTATGATGCTCCATTCAAAAAGCTTGTCAGAAATACACTTTCTGATCAATTGTTTGTATCTTTCTCAAGCTTCATAGAGGGATTCACCTTCCTTCTGTCTGAAACTTTGGACTTCCACTCTAAGCTTACTCAATTTTTGAGGTGGAAAAAACTTTGCCAATAAGGCATTGACTAGCTTTTTCCAAGAGTTCAGGCTTTCTTTAGGTTGTGAGTCCAACCATGTCCTAGCTCTGTCTCTTACAGCAAAAGGGAATAGCATAAGTCTGTGGACCTCAGGGTTAACCCCATTAGTCTTGACAGTGTCGCAGATTTGCAAGAGCTCAGCTAAAAACTGATGAGGATCTTCCAATGGAAGTCCATGAAACTTGCAATTCTGTTGCATTAGAGAAACTAATTGAGGCTTAAGCTCAAAGTTGTTTGCTCCAATGGCAGGGATAGAGATGCTTCTCCCACAGAAGTCGGGAGTAGGTGCAGTAAAGTCACCCAGCACCTTCCTTGCATTTTTGGCATTGTTGTTGTTTTCGGCTGCCATGGGTTCTTCTTCTTTGAAGATTTCTGTTAAGTCCTCTACAGAGAGTTGTTGTAAAGACCCAACTTCCAGAACGTCATGATCGTACTAAAAAGTAAGGCGTTACCAACCTGCTTTCCTTTATTAACTATTTACTATTGAGCCTTTAGTTCGATATCGCGATTTAGTTTTAGTAAAAATACCAGAAAATTTTGTTTTTGATAATTAAAATCATATAGCAAGCATCACCAAGTAATAATAATCATATAATTATTAATAATAATATCTGTCATACAAAAGATTTCAAATAAAACTCACATACAAATCCTATCCCTCTGTATAAAATAAAAATGTTAAGCAATAAGAGCAAAGGAACTCTATGAAAGTAACTTAACTCATAAGTAAATTCTATAATCTCCCGCAGCTTCAAACTGGGTCTTCAAACCTGCGTCACTGAAAAGGTGGAGGATTTTGGGGTGAGAACAAACCACACGTTCTCAGTAGGGAATGGGAATGCCGTAAAAGTAATGATTAACATGCAAATAATTAACATACTCAAGGAAACTATATTTTTATCAAACCTTTTTGAAAATACTATTCTTGGTTTTAATTTAACTAACTATTTACCTCTTTCCAAAAAATCTAAGCTCAAAACAAAGTCCAAAATATAAAACTGGTCATTTTGAACATTTTCAACCACATAGTTAATTTTCAGTCACAACGTCAATTCTTAATCATCATCATACATTCACCAACTAATAGCACTAACAAGAGATTCAATTCAACACACAAACAAGTCACAGCAAGGCAGACAGCACAGTCACAGAGAAGTACAACGAGCAAACCCAATCTAATGCAAATGCACACACAAGGATGATGCATGTCTATCCCAAGTGCAGGTAATGAGCTCATCGTCGGTTACTAACCCGCTCCCGACGTTATCCAGCAACCTCTGTTTGGATAAGGCTTTTCTATTGCTATACCCCTGTGTACAGAAAATAACCCCTCTGCCACCACAAGGTCCATTGCATACAGGAAATAACACATCTGCCACTGCAGGGATGTATGCCGACACACCTTCTGTATACAGGAAATAACCCCTCTGCCACTACAGAAATGGAACAGGTGGTCACGGTACTTCTGTAGCAGGAAATAACCCCTCTGCCTTACAGAATTAAAACATGGATCTGTACCGCAGGAAAGCGTTCTCAGTGGTCGCACCACCATCTATCTGACTGCCCTCACGCAGCAGATCATCACACAAATATCTCAGGAGTTGCCATAATGCAACAAATGAATAAACACATCTCTTGGGTTGCCTCAAGCAACAAATGACCTTTCAACAGGTCCTCTGCTTTTTATTCACTTTTATAATCATAAATACGCAAGCGGGACAAAACCCACGTCCTTGCCAACAATTTCATAAACTAAATACCTTTCCTCAAAAGAATCAGTGTAATTATCATCATAAGTTATCATTCTCGTTATTCATCTCCAGTTACATATTCTTCTACAATATCTCTCTCTTTCTTTGTTCAATCATACTATACAAATTTCACATCCTTCACTTTTACAACATCTTAGTTCGAAACATTTCTCTTTATCATTTGGATTCAAATATTATAAAATTCACCAAACTCCTGAAAAGTAATCCTCTATTTCAAGCCCAAACCATAACTCTTTTCATATTAAATCAATCTTGAAATATAGTTTCTTTATTAAATAATTTAATTTTGAAACGTAAACCTTTCTTTAGTAAATCGAATTTAAAATAGAATAATTCTTTTCTTTATTAAATAAAACTTAAATAATCATTTTTTTCAAATCCAAGTCGTCTAAAATAACTTCTCAAATAAAACCTCAGATTTTATAAAATTTCGGCAGCACCTCCCCTAAAACTCGTACTCAACCACCCTTACGGGTTCCCTCTTTCTCAACAATTCAACAATCCTTTCTCAACGATCATCAAATACAAGATTCTCAAGCAATCAGAAAATCCACAATTCGCAATTTTCACATAATCCAACAATCTGATTTTCATCTCATCAATTCGTAACTAACTTTCATTTATCATAGGATTCTTTCAAAATTAAACTCAATAAACTAGTATTCCAAGAAACTTGGTGTTGAGGTAATTTGGTCACAATAAAAACTTGTACCATCTCTCTTAAAATTCTGTTATTGCTTTCTAAGAAAATGCAGAAAAACAGCAGCAAGTAGTAAGTTTGGTAAATTCCTTAAAAATCCAGTTTTCACCCAATGCCTTTCAAAATTCACGATCTCAAACAAGACTCTTTTAGCTTTTTATTGAATCAAATTCCAGATTAATACCATGTCATATGAAAAAGTTATGAAGTGAGAAACACAGCCAGGCCTTTTAGAATTCGGTTTCCAAAATCCAGTGAGTTATCCATACTCTTTTCAACATATCTACTTGGTTAATTAGGATATCGACATGAAATTTAAAATGAAGATTGTGGACACAGGAAGCTTGAAAATGCCGTTGGTTTCAGCTCAAATACTTACCAGAATTGAAAGTTAAGTGAGTTGGAAGTTGGTGCTTCTGCAGTAAAGAAACAGAATTTTCTGCAGAAACCATCGATCTTCAAAAATTCATTTCTCCCAAAATACTCATCAATAAATTCTGAATTTTTTATGAGATGCTCAAAACACAGTAAAGTTTCATGCAAAAATAGTTTCATTCAAGTATATGACCCGGGATGCTCCCAGAAATTGATTCTTTCTACTGTCATGTATGCAGAAATTCTGCCTTAAGCATTTTCAACAACCTTACTTATCAAAAACCACATTTGGACTTATAACCCTTCCAAAATCACACGTTTAACCTCTTTCCAGTTATTCAAAATTGTCTTCATTGCCAACACAGCCCAAGAGCCCAGAATCAATAATTCACACGATGTCAAGTGCTTAAGCATCATCAAACCTTTTCTTTTCTACACTATGTCAAGCATAATTTTCCATATACACTCATCATCATTCAAACACACAATAACTCGTCAATTCACACCAGCAAGCTAAGCAACAAAAGTAACACCATTTATTCTATCCCTTACAACATTCAGTACGCACAATCATCAAATCAATCACCAACTACAGTTATAATTCAACTCAATTCCATCCATAACAGAGAAAACAATATCAACTACAACTTCAAACACTCACAACAAAGCCCAAAGACATTCGCAGCCTTAAACTGAATTCAATAATCCAGTTGAAGCACTAACACATCATCAAACTCACTCCAAATTTCACAACCTCAACCATCATCACAATAATCCCAAACCAAACACAAATCTAACTCAGCTCATCAATTATTATTACAACAACTTTTCAATAGTTAACTCATCAAATTTCAATTTAACAAGTATTATCAAATGAATCACCATTCACAGCCACATTTAATTCCAGTCACAGCTCAAAATATTCACAACAACTAACAAATTTTCAAATGCATTTCAGGTCATTCATGACAATTAAGAAATTCTAAACCATTGTTAACCATTTGCACTTATTCAAATAACTTGGTGGGCATTCTAAATTAAAAACGTTAAATCCCCTACCTCAAAGTCGAAACTCACGGAAATCACTAAATCCAGCAGCTCAGTTGGCAGTTCTAACATCCGTTCTGCTCTCATAGCAGCTACCATGATGATTCTGGGCAGCTCCAGTGATGGTGATAGGTCTCAGCTTCAGCCAAGCAGCAGCAGTTTCTTCTGTCAATATCTCCTTCCTCCGCGTCACTCTTCTCTCCTGGCGACGGCACTCCTCGCGGGCACCGCAAACGGCGACAAGGACGGCGGCAGTTGCAACGGCGTCTCCCTCCTCTCTGGTTCCTTCTGCGACGGCATGGCTTCAACGGCGATGCTCTCCGCGGCTCCACGAACGGCTGACAGGCTGCGCTGCAGCGCGTGCAAGGCTGGGCGACGCTGGGGATGATGGCGACGGCGTAGCAGGGCCCGACGAACGGAGGCGGCGACGGTGCCAAGCCCCCTCCGGCGACGCTCTTCCCTCTTCTCTCGGATCCCACTCTCTCTGTGCTTCTTTCTCAGCTCTGTGTAAATGAGTTTTACGTTTAGGAAAGGAAAGGGGGAAACTAGGGGTGGGGCTGAGTGTGGTGAGGGAGTGAGGGTTAGGGTTTCCAATTTGGGAAATTAGGGTTTGAGTTAGATTTGGGAATTAGGGTTAGAAATTAAGATTTTATAAAAGAATATGGATAGATATGAATAGATATTTTGATAAAATTGAAGGGTAGGATAATTTTAAAATCAAATATACTCTCTTAAAAATATTTAGGAACATTATTTACCATCATATTGCTAAGTTCAATCAATTATTTCTAATTTACATTATAAAATGAACAAGTTAATTATATTTTGTAAAGTACAATTTAGATTCAAATATCAATTTTCTAGATTAAATCATATAAATCTCTATTATTTTTCTAGCTCTGAAACTTTAATTTCATTTTATAAAATAACCGATTATAATAAAAATTATACATAAATATTAGTTGATTTAAACTTAAAGTATTTATAAAAATTAATCTAATCATTTCTAGTAAATTAATTCCTAAGAGTTCAAATTAATAACATAATTCATTCAAAGTAGAATTTATTTAAATTAAATTATACAATTCTTTCATATTTTTCAATAACCAAAATTATAATTTCAATTATATCAAATATCTAATAAAGATTATATTTAAATTCAATTAATTTAAACTTCAATTATCATAAAACTCCATTTAATTAGCTTTAGCTAAATAATTTTCTTAAAATAAAATTATCATCAAATAAAATAAATCACAAATAACTAATTATTTGATTTTCAAAAACTAGGGTTGTTACATTCTACCCACCTTAGAAAAATTTTCGCCCTCGAAAATTGATAGAATAAAATAAATTCAAACTTAAATCAAAGAAAGCAGAATATATAGACAAAAGTATAGGCAATGGCAAGGATGAATATTCAAAGAGTTATGTTAACAATCAGATTTATAGGCAAGCAAAGGTATACAAGAATGACAGAGTATGGTTGGGAACAATCAAATCACATTCTGAGGAGAAATTTCAAACATGAGAATTCCAATGAAAGCAACGAAGAAAAGGATGGCACGAGTTCATGTGGCACGAATAAAGATTATACGTCGAATCGAAGCTAACTTCATAACCTCTAACGCTTCCAAACCCCGTGAATCGCATTACCTATCCTTCTATTTCGTCTATGATAACCCATGAGTGTTCCCATATACATAAATCATTAGTATTAAGTTGGCCAGACCTAATACCATGAAGCATGCAATGGTAAACCAACAGTGTTAATCATCAGACAGTCATGCATATAAAACTCAAACTCTTGTTATCAAAACAAGTCACTAAGCATGACAGACACTCAGAGTATGCAATGAATCATAGTCAGTCCATTCCCAAGGCTCTAACAGGAACGAACTGCTCTGATACCATTTGTAACGACCCAACTTCCAGAACCTCATAATCGTACCCAAAAGTAAGGCGTTACCAACCTGCTTTCCTTTATTAACTATTTACTATTGAGCCTTTAGTTCGATATCGCGATTTAGTTTTAGTAAAAATACCAGAAAATTTTGTTTTTGATAATTAAAATCATATAGCAAGCATCACCAAGTAATAATAATCACATAATTATTAATAATAATATCTGTCATACAAAAGATTTCAAATAAAACTCACATACAAATCCTATCCCTCTGTATAAAATAAAAATGTTAAGCAATAAGAGCGAAGGAACTCTATGAAAGTAACTTAACTCATAAGTAAATTCTATAATCTCCCGCAGCTTCAAACTGGGTCTTCAAACCTGCGTCACTGAAAAGGTGGAGGATTTTGGGGTGAGAACAAACCACACGTTCTCAGTAGGGAATGGGAATGCCGTAAAAGTAATGATTAACATGCAAATAATTAACATACTCAAGGAAACTATATTTTTATCAAATCTTTTTGAAAATACTATTCTTGGTTTTACTTTAACTAACTATTTACCTCTTTCCAAAAAATCTAAGCTCAAAACAAATTCCAAAATATAAAACTGGTCATTTTGAACATTTTCAACCACATAGTTAATTTTCAGTCACAACGTCAATTCTTAATCATCATCATACATTCACCAACTAATAGCACTAACAAGAGATTCAATTCAACACACAAACAAGTCACAGCAAGGCAGACAGCACAGTCACAGAGAAGTACAACGAGCAAACCCAATCTAATGCAAATGCACACACAAGGATGATGCATGTCTATCCCAAGTGCAGGTAATGAGCTCATCTGTCGGTTACTAACCCGCTCCCGACGTTATCCAGCAACCTCTGTCTGGATAAGGCTTTCCTATTGGCTATACCCCTGTATACAGGAAATAACCCCTCTGCCACCACAGGGTCCACTGCATACAGGAAATAACACATCTGCCACTGCAGGGATGTATGCCGACACACCTTCTGTATACAGGAAATAACTCCTCTGCCACTACAGAAATGGAACAGGTGGTCACGGTACTTCTGTAGCAGGAAATAACCCCTCTGCCTTACAGAATTAAAACATGGATCTGTACCGCAGGAAAGCGTTCTCAGTGGTCGCACCACCATCTATCTGACTGCCCTCACGCAGCAGATCATCACACAAATATCTCAGAAGTTGCCATAATGCAACAAATGAATAAACACATCTCTTGGGTTGCCTCAAGCAACAAATGACCTTTCAACAGGTCCTCTACTTTTTATTCACTTTTATAATCATAAATACGCAAGCGGGACAAAACCCACGTCCTTGCCAACAATTTCATAAACTAAATACCTTTCCTCAAAAGAATCAGTGTAATTATCATCATAAGTTATCATTCTCGTTATTCATCTCCAGTTACATATTCTTATACAATATCTCTCTCTTTCTTTGTTCAATCATACTATACAAATTTCACATCCTTCACTTTTACAACATCTTAGTTCGAAACATTTCTCTTTATCATTCGGATTCAAATATTATAAAATTCACCAAACTCCTGAAAAGTAATCCTCTATTTCAAGCCCAAACCATAACTCTTTTCATATTAAATCAGTCTTGAAATATAGTTTCTTTCTTAAATAATTTAATTTTGAAACGTAAACTTTTCTTTAGTCAATCGAATTTAAAATAGAATAATTCTTTTCTTTATTAAATAAAACTTAAATAATCATTTTTTTCAAATCCAAGTCGTCTAAAATAACTTCTCAAATAAAACCTCAGATTTTATAAAATTTCGGCAGCACCTCCCCTAAAACTCGTACTCAACCACCCTTACGGGTTCCCTCTTTCTCAACAATTCAACAATCCTTTCTCAACGATCATCAAATACAAGATTCTCAAGCAATCAGAAAATCCACAATTCGCAATTTTCACATAATCCAACAATCCGATTTTCATCTCATCAATTCGTAACTAACTTTCATTTATCATAGGATTCTTTCAAAATTAAACTCAATAAACTAGTATTCTAAGAAACTTGGTGTTGAGGTAATTTGGTCACAATAAAAACTTGTACCAGCTCTCTTAAAATTCTGTTATTGCTTCCTAAGAAAATGCAGAAAAACAGCAGCAAGTAGTAAGTTTGGTAAATTCCTTAAAAATCCAGTTTTCACCCAATGCCTTTCAAAATTCACGATCTCAAACAAGACTCTTTTAGCTTTTTATTGAATCAAATTCCAGATTAATACCATGTCATATGAAAAAGTTATGAAGTGAGAAACACAGCCAGGCCTTTTAGAATTCGGTTTCCAAAATCCAGTGAGTTATCCATACTCTTTTCAACATATCTACTTGGTTAATTAGGATATCAACATGAAATTTAAAATGAAGATTGTGGACACAGGAAGCTTGAAAATGCCGTTGGTTTCAGCTCAAATACTTACCAGAATTGAAAGTTAAGTGAGTTGTAAGTTGGTGCTTCTGCAGTAAAGAAACAGAATTTTCTGCAGAAACCATCAATCTTCAAAAATTCATTTCTCCCAAAATACTCATCAATAAATTCTGAATTTTTTATGAGATGCTCAAAACACAGTAACGTTTCATGCAAAAATAGTTTCATTCAAGTATATGACCCGGGATGCTCCCAGAAATTGATTCTTTCTACTGTCATGTATGCAGAAATTCTGCCTTAAGCATTTTCAACAACCTTACTTATCAAAAACCACATTTGGACTTATAACCCTTCCAAAATCACACGTTTAACCTCTTTCCAGTTATTCAAAATTGTCTTCATTGCCAACACAGCCCAAGAGCCCAGAATCAATAATTCACACGATGTCAAATGCTTAAGCATCATCAAACCTTTTCTTTTCTACACTATGTCAAGCATAATTTTTCATATACACTCATCATCATTCAAACACACAATAACTCGTCAATTCACACCAGCAAGCTCAGCAACAAAAGTAACACCATTTATTCTATCCCTTACAACATTCAGTACGCACAATCATCAAATCAATCACCAACTACAGTTATAATTCAACTCAATTCCATCCATAACAGAGAAAACAATATCAATTACAACTTCAAACACTCACAACAAAGCCCAAAGACATTCGCAGCCTTAACCTGAATTCAATAATCCAGTTGAAGCACTAACACATCATCAAACTCACTCCAAATTTCACAACCTCAACCATCATCACAATAATCCCAAACCAAACACAAATCTAACTCAGCTCATCAATTATTATTACAACAACTTTTCAATAGTTAACTCATCAAATTTCAATTTAACAAGTATTATCAAATGAATCACCATTCACAGCCACATTTAATTCCAGTCACAGCTCAAAATATTCACAACAACTAACAAATTTTCAAATGCATTTCAGGTCATTCATGACAATTAAGAAATTATAAACCATTGTTAACCATTTGCACTTATTCAAATAACTTGGTGGGCATTCTAAATTAAAAACGTTAAATCCCCTACCTCAAAGTCGAAACTCACGGAAATCACTAAATCCAGCACCTCAGTTGGCAGTTCTAACATCCGTTCTGCTCTCATAGCAGCTACCATGATGATTCTGGGCAGCTCCAGTGATGGTGAAAGGTCTCAGCTTCAGCCAAGCAGCAGCAGTTTCTTCTGTCAATATCTCCTTCCTCCGCGTCACTCTTCTCTCCTGGCGATGGCACTCCTCGCCGGCACCGCAAACGGCGACAAGGACGGCGGCAGTTGCAACGGCGTCTCCCTCCTCTCTGGTTCCTTCTGCGACGGCATGGCTTCAACGGCGATGCTCTCCGCAGCTCCACGAACGGCTGACAGGCTGCGCTGCAGCGCGGGCAAGGCTGGGCGACGCTGGGGATGATGGCGACGGCGTAGCAGGGCCCGACGAACGGAGGCGGCGACGGTGCCAAACCCCCTCCGGCGACGCTCTTCCCTCTTCTCTCGGATCCCACTCTCTCTGTGCTTCTTTCTCAGCTCTGTGTAAATGAGTTTTACGTTTAGGAAAGGAAAGGGGGAAACTAGGGGTGCGGCTGAGTGTGGTGAGGGAGTGAGGGTTAGGGTTTCAATTTGGGAAATTAGGATTTCTGAGTTAGATTTGGGAATTAGGGTTAGAAATTAGGATTTTATAAAAGAATATGGATAAATATGAATAGATATTTTGATAAAATTGAAGGGTAGGATAATTTTAAAATCAAATATACTCTCTTAAAAATATTTAGGAACATTATTTATCATCATATTGCTAAGTTCAATCAATTATTTCTAATTTACGTTATAAAATGAACAAGTTAATTATATTTTGTAAAGTACAATTTAGATTCACATATCAATTTTCTAGATTAAATCATATAAATCTCTATTATTTTTCTATCTCTAAAACTTTAATTTCATTTTATAAAATAACCGATTATAATAAAAATTATACATAAATATTAGTTGATTTAAACTTAAAGTATTTATAAAAAGTAATCTAATCATTTTTGGTAAATTAATTCCTAAGAGTTCAAATTAATAACATAATTCATTCAAAGTAGAATTTATTTAAATTAAATTATACAATTCTTTCATAGTTTTCAATAACTAAAATTATAATTTCAATTATATCAAATATCTAATAAAGATTATATTTAAATTCAATTAATTTAAACTTCAATTATCATGAAACTCCATTTAATTACCTTTAGCTAAATAATTTTCTTAAAATAAAATTATCATCAAATAAAATAAATCACAAATAACTAATTATTTGATTTTCAAAAACTAGGGTTGTTACAGTTGTGCCTTAACTTCTCTTAGCTTTCGCTTCAAGGTCCTTTCAGGTTCAGGATCAGCCTCAACAAGAATGCTTTTGTCTTTGCTCCTGCTCATATGAAAAAGAAGAGAATAAGAAAATATGGAATCCTCTATGTCACAGTATAGAGATTCCTTGAGGTGTCAGAGGAAAAGAAAAATAGAAGGAAGAGATAGAAAATTCGAACTTATCAAGGAAAGATGGAGTTCGAATTGTGCATTGAGGAGTAGTGTTAGTCCATAAATAGAAGGATGTGAGAAGAGGGGAAGAAATTTTTGAAAATAAATTAAAAAGATTTTAAAAACATTTTGAAAAAAATACTAATTGATTTTCGAAAACTTAAGAGTGGAAAAAGAAATCAAGTGATTTTTGAAAAAGATTTTGAAATTAAAAATCAAAAAGATATGATTGAAAACTATTTTGAAAAAGATGTGATTAAGAAGATATGATTGAAAACTTATGGTTTTAAAAAGATGTGATTGAGAAGATATGATTTGAAAAACAATTTAAAAAGATTTGATTTTTAAAATTAATGACTTGGCTAACAAGAAAAGATATGATTCAGACATTAAACCTTTCTCAACAGAAAAGCCAACATACTTAAAATGTTGAATCAAATCATTAATTGTTAGCAAGTATTTTTGAAAATGGAAAGAAATTGATTTTGAAAATATATGATTGAAAAGATATGATTTGAAAAAGATTTGATTTTGAAAAATTTTGAAAACTTGAAAAAAAATTTGAGTTAAAAACAAAATCTTCCCTCTTGTGCCATCTGGTGTTAAACGCCCAGAATGGTATCCATTCTGGCATTTAACGCCCAAAACACTACCCTTTTGGGCGTTAAACGCCCAGCCAGGTGCCCTGGCTGGCGTTTAAACGCCAGTTTTCCTTCCTCACTGGGCGTTTTGAACGCCCAGCCTTTTTCTGTGTAATTCCTCTGCTGTATGTTCTGAATCTTCAATTCTTTGTATTATTGACTTGAAAAGACACAAATTAAAAATTTTTTGGATTTTTAATAATGAGGAATAATCAAAATGCAACTAAAATCAAATAAACCATGCATGCAAGACACCAAACTTAGAAGTTTGTATACTATTGACACTAACAAAATGAGAATGCATATGAGAAACAACAAAACACACAAGACAAGAGAATTTAAAGATCAGAACAAGGAAATCATCAAGAACAACTTGAAGATTAATGAAGACACATGAATGAATTCGAAAAATGCAAGAAGAATAGAAACATGCAATTGACACCAAACTTAAAATGAGACACTAGATTCAACAAGAAACATAAAATATTTTTAGCTTTTATGATTTTGTAATTTTTTTTTGATTTTTCGAAAATTAAGTGGAACAGAAAATAAAGATATCAAAATTCTTAATGAGAATTCCAGGAATCATGCAATGTTAGTCTAAAGCTTCAGTCTAAAGAAATTAGACATGGCTAGCCAAGCTTCAACAGGACATTGCATTCAAGAGCTAAATTGATGAGAATCAATCAGCTTTGGTGATGATAAGAACATCACCTTGAAACACTAGAATTCATTCTTAAGAATTCTGAAAAATACCTAACCTAAGCAACAAGATGAACCGTCAATTGTCCAAACTCAAACAATCCCCGGCAACGGCGCCAAAAACTTGGTGCATGAAATTGAGATCATCAATGGCGCCATCAACATGGTACGCTCAATTGCAATCTCAACATTTTATCACAACTTCGCACAACTAACCAGCAAGTGCACTGGGTCGTCCAAGTAATAAACCTTACGCAAGTAAGGGTCGATCCCACGGAGATTGTTGGTATGAAGCAAGCTATGGTCATCTTGTAAATCTCAATCAGGCAGATTCAAATGGTTATGGATGATTTATGAATAAAACATAAAATAAAGATAGAGATACTTATGTAATTCATTGGTGAGAATTTCAGATAAGCGTATGGAGATGCTTTATCCCTTCCGTCTCTCTGCTTTCCTACTATCTTCATCCAATCCTTCTTACTCCTTTCCATGGCAAGCTGTATGTTGGGCATCACCGTTGTCAGTGGCTACAGTCCCATCCTCTCAGTGAAAATGTTCAACGCGCTCTGTCACAGCACAGCTAATCATCTGTCGGTTCTCAATCAGGTTGGAATAGAATCCAGTGATTCTTTTGCGTCTATCACTAACGCGCAGCCTTCAGGAGTTTGAAGCTCATCACAGTCATTCAATCATTGAATCCTACTCATGATGACAGGTCATCTTAGCCCAGTTTCACTAGCCTCTTTCCTTCGTTTTCAATAGGTTTTATGCACTTTCTTGAGCCATAAGTAAGCCATTTGGGTAGAATTTCATGTTTTCCTTGGATTAAATCAACCACCCTTTAATTGACACAAAATCATGAGGTTTAAGCTAAAATTAATTGGTTTTTAAATAAATTTTAAGCTTTGTGAATTTTGTGATACTTTGATTGGTTGTTTTGATTACTTGTAGGTGAAGAAAGAAAGAAACAAGGGAAGCATGGCCTAAAGAAGGAAAAAGCGTGGCCCATGACCATTTGTTCCTTGGCATCATGAACTGACATGCATTAATGCTTATGCATGCATGCAAGCCAATGAATCATGGCATTACATGAATGAACGTTCAAGTTCATTAATTAGCATTGCTAATAAAAATTAATGCATGTATAAAGCATTTGATCATTAATGAATGAATGCTACGTTAATACATTGGCATTAATTAATAAAGCCAATAAAAGCATGCAATATTAAAGCCAATTGGCTAAAGAACATATCAAGCCCTTTCAACGTTAATGCAATTGGCTTTATTAATTAATTAATGAATACATGTATGATTTTTAATTGCCAATGAATAAATGAATGAATATTAGCATTCATTGGCATAGCACATGCACCAGGGGAGGCCAACGTTTGCGACCAAGTTTGCCTCAAACATTGGGCCAAACGTTAGCTAAAAGAGAAGCATGGGAGGGCCACGTTTGAGCTCACGTTTGACCTCAAATGCTGGCTCAAACGTGGATGGCAGCAGAACATGGCCGAGCTGCATAATTGCACAAAGGCGTTCGAGTCAACGTTTGCCTCAAACATTGACTCAAACGTAAATCCCCAAGGCCCAAGTTGCAAACAGATTTCTTCCCAACACCAAGAGCAATCAACAGAGGCTTATGTCAACCCAATTCTATCAAGACCAAGGGCCCAATTCAAGGCTTGAAGATCATTAGAAGTGAGTGTATAAATAGATTAGAATTTAAGCTTTCCTTTTAGAGCTTTCCTCTTAGATTTGCTGAGTAGTTTTGGGGAGCTTTTGGTTTTGAGTTATTTGGAGACTCTGAGTCTTGGGGAAGGAGAATTGAATTCTCTTCCTCTTAGTTTTCTTGTTTTCAATTTCATTTACACTTGTCTTGAGTCTTGGGTGTTGAAGAATTGAGGAAATTCTGTCTCAATCTCACCTTGAGATCTCTCTGTCTCACTTTACCGCAACTTTTGGAAATTGAATTTGGTTTTGCTTATTCTTCTGTTTGATCTTTAATTTTTCTTCAATTGAATTCTAAATTTGGATCTAGGAAGGCAGTGAGATCTAGACTTGGCTATCTAGTCTCTTGAGTCCTGAGATCTACATCTTTCAATTTCAATTTCCTTGTTTCATTGCTACACCAAGCTTATTTTCATTTTCATTTAAGATCCGGTTTAATTGAATCCATCTTTTACATTTCTGTTTGTTGAATTTTACTGTTCTTTGTTTAATTTCTGCAAATCACACTCCCAATTCCCTTTAAGATTCAAGCAATTTATATTCCTTGCAATTTAAGTTTCTGCAATTTATATTACTTGCCCTTTAAGATTCAGCTCTTTTAATTTTTCTGCACTTTAAATTCTTGTCAATTACCCCTCTCCCTTTAAATTCCATGCAATTTAGCTTCTGTCAATCACAAATCACACAACTCAACTCTTGTTTGCTTGACTAAATCAACCACTAAGCTAAAATTGCTCAGTTCTTCAATCCCTGTGGGATCGACCTCACTCCCATGAGTTTTATTACTTGATGCGACCCGGTATACTTGCCGGTGAGTTTGTGTGTTTGGAAATTCGTTTTTTCCAAAAATACACCATCAAGTTTTTGGCGTCGTTGCCGGGGATTGAATTAGGTTGACAATGATTAAGTGAGGTGGTGATTTAGATCAAGCACTTTTTCTTTTCTGTTTCTTTTATTTCTAACTTGCACATTAACTGTTTGAGACTTTGTCTCTACTAACTCTCACTGCACTCAAGCTACAGAGTGTTCTGTGTATCTTTGCTGTTTTGGTTGTATGACATAAACCAGGAGAGAGTTCTCTACCTCTGGAATTTCTGAATAAGAGCACCAAGAAATGGAGGAGACGGGAAGGAAGTTCACGGTAAGAGGAGAAAAGCTAAGGCACTATGATTTTCAGCCTCCATAATCAAAGAACAAGATGTCAAGCTAGTGACAATAAAGAAGCGCTTGTTGGGAGGCAACCCAACCTGAGGTAGTTCTCTTTTCATAGCTATTTCAATAAAAATGTAGAGTAGTTTTATCTTTAGTGCAAGGAGCTAAGTTTGGTGTTTCACACCAAAATAATTTGAGGAAGAATGAAGGATGCTAAGTTTGGTGTTCCACCAAAAATCTCATTTAAAAACACATTTTCACCTTCTGCATAATCAGTGCCAGCTCCAAACACCAGAGAAGCTACTTAACAATCGTTTAGTTTTTAGTTTGAAGTCTGTTTTCTAGTTCATAGCTTGCTTTTCTAGTTTATAGTATGTTTTCTTACTAAGAGCACATGTGGTTTTCTGCATATGTACAAACTGCTATATAAGGCAAGGAACTAAGTTTGGTGTTCACACACCAATCTAAGTTCAGAAGTCTACAAACATACATGCATGCTAACCATTTTTCAAGTGCTTGGGGAACAAGCAACTTTTAATATCATTGCAGAGTATCATACAAGTTTTTGGAAGGATTAAGCATCATCAATCAAAGAGATGAAAGAGGAATGTGAAGATCAGCAATGATGATGATGAGGACGAGGAAAGCAAGTAAACTCCAAAAGGTTGTATTATTAAGTGATTATTTTACATCAGATATTGCTGTGATTGAAAGTGATATTGTACCCCTGTCTGTCTGCATAGTATAGTTTTTCTGTAATTCAATAATTGAGATGCTTGAATAATCACAACCCTATACTCTCCAAACTTGCTTGCACTCAATTTCTCAAGAAGGCATCACATGACAGTTCTTTGAAAAGAAGGATTGAGGAATTAAACAATTTTGAGGCAAGCAAAAGATTAGGAGAAGTGGTGGTTCTAGTTGTGTGATTATGCATTGAGGTTGCATGCTTATGAAAACTTGCATGAGAGCTCATAGGCAGGACGTAGAGTTCAAAGAAGTATTGTGGAGATTTTCAAACATTTATTGATCCAAGAAGCAGCAAACAAAAGAAAATAAAGAAAACATAACAACAAAAAGAACATGGCCCAAGGCTCTGAGCATTAATTACTAGGCAGAAAAGAAGAAAGAAACAAGAACTCAAAGAGTTGTTATCCTAGTAAATGCTTGTGGTCGAATTGTGTCAAAGAGAGAGGCTTGAACAAGTAAATCCTTAGGGGTGCTTTAACACCTAATACCTTAAAACCAACTGGTTTAGGAGTATTGATTGAAAGCTTATCTAAAGAGCCGCTTTGAGACATGACACTTAGAGTCAACGCCAAAGCACAGAAAATATAAGCTGCTTCAAGGTGATTACCTATAGAGAGATCTCCATGATATTATTTGGATGAAAGTCCTAAGACCTAAGACTTCCAAGATGTAGGGACTAGTAAGCACTGAAACCCTTGCATGAGCATATAATTTAGAGTTCACCCCACTATCACTTAATCACTTCACTCACAGGCATTACAAGTTATTCTTCAATCCATCTTTATTGAAAGAACATTTGAGCATAATTCCTTTCTTGCTTGGGGACAAGCAAGCTTTAAGTTTGGTGTTGTGATGACAGGTCATCTTAGCCCAGTTTCACTAGCCTCTTTCCTTCGTTTTCAATAGGTTTTATGTACTTTCTTGAGCCATAAGTAAGCCATTTGGGTAGAATTTCATGTTTTCCTTGGATTAAATCAACCACCCTTTAATTGACACAAAATCATGAGGTTTAAGCAATTAATTGGTTTTTAAATGAATTTTAAGCTTTGTGAATTTTGTGATACTTTGATTGGTTATTTTGATTACTTGTAGGTGAAGAAAAGAAAGAAACACGGGAAGCGTGGCCTAAGGAAGGAAAAAGCGTGGCCCATGACCATTTGTTCCTTGGCATCATGAACTGACATGCATTAATGCTTATGCATGCATTCAAGCCAATGAATCATGGCATTACATGAATGAACGTTCAAGTTCATTAATTAGCATTGCTAATAAAAATTAATGCATGTATAAAGCATTTGATCATTAATGAATGAATGCTACGTTAATACATTGGCATTAATTAATAAAGCCAATAAAAGCATGCAATATTAAAGCCAATTGGCTAAAGAACATATCAAGCCCTTTCAACGTTAATGCAATTGGCTTTATTAATTAATTAATGAATACATGCATGATTTTTAATTGCCAATGAATAAATGAATGAATATTAGCATTCATTGGCATAGCACATGCACCAGGGGAGGCCAACATTTGTGACCAAGTTTGCCTCAAACGTTGGGCCAAATGTTGGCTAAAAGAGAAGCATGGGAGGGCCACGTTTGAGCTCACGTTTGACCTCAAACGCTGGCTCAAACGTGGATGGCAGCAGAACATGGCCGAGCTGCATAATTGGCACGAAGGCGTTTGAGTCAACGTTTGCCTCAAACATCGACTCAAACGTAAATCCCCAAGGCCCAAGTTGCAAACAGATTTCTTCCCAACACCAAGAGCAATCAACAGAGGCTTATGTCAACCCAATTCCATCAAGACCAAGGGCCCAATTCAAGGCTTGAAGATCATTAGAAGAGAGTGTATAAATATATTAGAATTTAAGCTTTCCTTTTAGAGCTTTCCTCTTAGTTTTGCTTAGTAGTTTTGGGGAGCTTTTAGTTTTGAGTAATTTGGAGACTCTGAGTCTTGGGGAAGGAGAATTGAATTCTCTTCCTCTTAGTTTTCTTGTTTTCAATTTTATTTACACTTGTCTTGAGTCTTGGGTGTTGAAGAATTGAGGAAATTCTGTCTCAATCTCACCTTGAGATCTCTCTGTCTCACTTTACCGCAACTTTTGGAAATTGAATTTGGTTTTGCTTATTCTTCTGTTTGATCTTTAATTTTTCTTCAATTGAATTCTAAATTTGGATCTAGGAAGGCAGTGAGATCTAGACTTGGCTATCTAGTCTCTTGAGTCCTGAGATCTACATCTTTCAATTTCAATTTCCTTGTTTCATTGCTACACCAAGCTTATTTTCATTTTCATTTAAGATCCGGTTTAATTGAATCCATCTTTTACATTTCTGTTTGTTGAATTTTACTATTCTTTGTTTAATTTCTGCAAATCACACTCCCAATTCCCTTTAAGATTCAAGCAATTTATATTCCTTGCAATTTAAGTTTCTGCAATTTACATTACTTGCCCTTTAAGATTCAGCTCTTTTAATTTTTCTGCACTTTAAATTCTTGTCAATTACCCCTCTCCCTTTAAATTCCATGCAATTTAGCTTCTATCAATCACAAATCACACAACTCAACTCTTGTTTACTTGACTAAATCAACCACTAAGCTAAAATTGCTCAATCCTTCAATCCCTGTGGGATCGACCTCACTTCCGTGAGTTTTATTACTTGATGCGACCCGGTGCACTTGCCGGTGAGTTTTGTGTCAGATCGTTTTCCGCACATCAACTCAGAATACCACAGACAAGGTTTAGACCTTCCGGATTCTCTTGAATGCCGTCATCAATTCTAGCTTATACCACGAAGATTCTGATTAAGGGATCCAAGAGATATCCACTCAATCTAAGGTAGAACGGAGGTGGTTGTCAGGCACACGTTCATAGGTGAGAATGATGATGAGTGTCACGGATCATCACATTCATCAAGTTGAGGAACAAGTGATATCTTAGAACAAGAACAAGCTGAATTGAATAGAAGAACAATAGTAATTGCATTAATACTTGAGGTAAAACAGAGCTCCACACCTCAATCTATGGTGTGTAGAAACTCCACCGTTGAAAATACATAAGAACAAGGTTCAGGCATGGCCGTGAGGCCAGCCCCATGATCTAAGATAGCATAAGACTGATCAAAGATAGCTACCAAGATAAGAATACAATAGTAAAAGGTCCTATATGTAGAGAACTATTAGCTTAGGGTTTACAGAAATGAGTAAATGACATAAAAATCTACTTTCGGGCCCACTTGGTGTGTGCTTGGGCTGAGCATTGAAGCTTTCATGTATAGAGACTTTTCTTGGAGTTAAACGCCAGCTTTTGTGCCAGTTTGGGCGTTTAACTCCCATTCTTGTGCCAGTTCCGGCGTTTAACACCGGGCAGTTTTGAGCTGATTTGGAACGCCAGTTTGGGCCATCAAATCTCGGGCAAAGTATGAACTATTATATATTGCTGGAAAGCCCAGGATGTCTACTTTCCAACGCATTTGAGAGCGCGCCAATTGGGCTTCTGTAGCTCCAAAAAATCTACTTCGAGTGTAGGGAGGTTAGAATCCAACAGCATCTGCAGTCCTTTTCAGCCTCTAAATCAGATTTTTGCTCAGGTCCCTCAATTTCAGCCAGAAAATACCTGAAATCACAGAAAAACACACAAACTCATAGTAAAATCCAGAAAAGTGAATTTTAACTAAAAACTAATAAAAATATCATAAAAACTAACTAAAACATACTAAAAACATACTGAAAACAATGCCAAAAAGCGTACAAATTATCCGCTCATCAGTCTCCCACCTAGCACTTTTATTTATTGTCCTTAAGTTGGACTTATGGGGAGCTCCTCACCAAGGTGGCTTGTGCTTGAATCCATCCTTGAACATCCACCAATGCTTGAGCTTCCAATAAGCTCCATCATTCAAAATTAATAACCCCAAGCTTTGATGGAGTTCTTCACAAACCATGAGCTCCTAAAGTTGATTCTCCTTGTGCGATCCGGAATCCTACACTTTGTTTTGACACCCTGATGAGAGAACTTTTGCGTGGTTTAGAATTCAGAATAAATTTCCGTTGCAAGTATAGCTTCTAAACCAACAAAAGTCCATTCATACAAACATTTTGGTTGTCACAAGTAATAAACCCCTTTAAAATTGATAACCGAGTATTTAAACCTCGGGTCGTCTTCTCAAGAAACGCAGGAAAGTATGTTCTTATTATTGGTTATGCAAAGGTATGTTTTGGGGTTTTGGATTAAGGTAAAAGGTTAATTGAATGATAAGTAAAATAAAATAATAATAACTGTAAAATAAACTCTTGGCAAGGTATGAGAACTGGAAGTCCTATCCTAGTTATCCTTATCAATTGTGATGAGGGTTGGATTTTTCTCCCACTTTGTTAACCTCTAACTATGAAGGTAAGTCAAGTGAATGAATTAATTCGAATCCTCAAGTCCCAGTCTTTCCTTGGGAAAAGTCAGAGTTATTGGATCTCGAATCAATTCTTGAAGAATTTCAATTTTCAATCAACAATGTGTTTGATAACTCAAGAGTCACCAATTAATCAACCAAAGCCAAAAGGTAGAAAAATCTAAATTATTTATATCATAAATAAAAGAAACAAATCATAGATCTAAAAATATCTCAAATTATATTTAAATAAGAAAATCAATCCAAACATGGAACATTGAAAATAAATAAATACAAAGAATATTGAACCTGAGATGCAGAAGAAATATTCATAATCCTAATAAAATCCTAATCCTAATCCTAAGAGAGAGGAGAGAACCTCTCTCTCTAAAAACTACATCTAAAACTAAAATTATGAATTATGAAAAGCATGATCTGAAGTGTCTCCTTCATTCCTCCACTTTGCAGCCTTTAATCTGTGTTTTCTGGGCTTGAAACTGGGCCGAAAATAGCCCAGGATTCGCTGTTTACGAAATTTGCCAACGGACATTAGCTTTCCAACGCAAGTGGAACCACGTCATTTGGACCTCTGTAGCTCAAGTTATGGTCGTTTTAGTGCGAGAGGGTCAGGCTGACAGCTTTGCAGTTTCTTCAACTTCTTGTATTCCTTCCACTTTTGCATGCTTCCTTTCCATCCTCTAAGCCATTCTTGTCCTGTAATCCCTGAAATCACTTAACACACATATCAAGGCATATAATGGTAATAAGAGAGGATTAAATAAAAGAAAATAAAAGCCAAAGAAGCATGTTTTCAATCATAGAACAAATTCTGGGAAGGAATTGTAAAACATGCAAATAGTATGAATAAGTGGGTAAAGAGTTGATAAAATCCACTCAATTAAGCACAAGATAAACCATAAAATAGTGGTTTATTAACCTCCCCACAGTTAAACAATAGCATGTCCTCATGCTAAGCTCAAGAGAAACTATAAAGATGAATAGGAATGGTAGGATGTATGAAATGCAACCTATCTATATGAATGCAACTACATGCAAAAATGTTTCTACCTACTTGGTTAAAAATAAATAAGTTCTCCAAGACAAACATAAATCAGATTTCACTAATTCAAATCATATAAAATAAAGACAAGTAAACTTGTAAGAAGATAGCTCATGAAAGCAGGGAACATAGAATTAAGCATTGAACCCTCACTGGTATTGTATATGTGCTCAAATCTCTCAAGTGTCTAGGGTCAATCTCTCTACTCTTCTCTAATCATGCTTTCTAAAACTTTGTTCTTCATCTAACCAATCAACAAATATTTAATGTACTAATGCGAACATCATGAGGTCTTTTCAAGGTTGTAATGGGGCCAAGGCAAGGGTGAGGGTATATGTATGGCTAAGTGAGCTATAAATTGAATCTTTGAATAACCTGGGCTATCACCTAACATACATACATTCTATATAACTTCTAAAATCATGCCTAGCTACCTATAATTCCCACTTTTGTATCACATACTCATGTATCAACTTTATTTTGATTTTACTTCCATGTGCATTGATTTTTCTACTAAACTTATTATTGGGGTAATTTTGTCCCCTTATTTATTTATTTATTTATATATATATATATATATTTGAATTATAAAAGCAAACATAACTTATCAATGCACATGGATTCTCCATTATTTTTCTATTTTGGTTTTTCATGAGTAGGTTCCCAATTCACAATATTCAAATAATTTAGAAACATGATACATTCCCTTATTAACCCATGTTCCCACAGTTTCCCCACACTTAATTGTTACACAATCCCTATCTTAAGCTAACTAAAGATTCAATTGGGATATTTAATTATTTTTCTGCTTTAAGGCTAGTGATGTGGTAAAATACAGAACAAATGGGGATTCAAAGGCTCAAAGTGGCTTGACAAGGGTGATTTAAATGGTAGGCTTATTTGGGATAAGTGAGCTAAAATCAATCAATGGCCTCAATCATATGCAAGCATATAAATATACTAAATAATGGACATATAGATTGGAACAAACTATAGATTACAATCATAGAGAAGGGAACACACAGGAATAAAATATTTATGGTTAAATAATGTAACCATATAAATAAGCTCAAAGTCTCACAGGTTGTGTGTTCTTTGGCTCAAAAACCATGTTCCAAATACAACTTCAAACAAATTTAAAAAAAATTCAATTTAAATTAGTGAAATACTATAAAGATTTTTTGAAAAAGAAAATATTACTTCAACCAAGTAGTAACTAAATGCACAAAAACAAATAAATATGCAATCAAACATGCAAATGCAACAACTAACAAGAAAAATAAACCATTGGTGTTGAGATAGAAGAGTGACTAACCTATGGAGATCGGTATCGACCTCCCCACACTTGAAGATTGCACGGTCCTCGGTGCATGCTGAGATGTGCAGGTGGACGGATTATTCCAACTGATGCTTTCCTTCAAGGATTGTGCAGATGGACTTGTTTGTCTCCCCTTTTAGAAGTTTCTCCCTTTTTCCGTCTTCGGTGGCCAGCCTGAAAGAAGAGAAAAAGAAGAACAGTAATACCCAGAAGTTAAGATAAGAAAATAAATGAAGTATGGGTGGGTTAATGCCAAATAATGAGGGTCTCAATTACATGGTAGCTACAACATGCAAGTGAGAAAACAATAGAAGTCATGGCATGCCAGTGGTACAAAATGTACAACAATGGGGAAGAGAGTGGAGGAGGAGAGATAATATAAATTCATGTCATTGCAAAAGTAATACAAAGAAAATAAAAGATTGGCATTGATAATATTACCTAACCAGAATAACACAAGTCACTAAGCACCCAAAATAGTTCAAGAGAAGATGCACAGTTAAATAAGAAAATCAAACACCAAAGGAAAAATAATGAATTTAGAAAAGAAAATAAAAATTATGCACAAAATGAAGATGCAATGAATGAAATATGTAAATAAATTAAGTAAAACAAAATAAGAGATAAGAAGAATGAGAAGGGAAAGAAGGGAAGAAGAAGTAAGTAAGAAAGGTGGGAGAAAAAATTAGGATTGGGGAAGAAAAGCTAAGATATTTGGCAAATTAGGATAAGCTGTGCGGCGCAAGCGACGCGGACGCGTGGGGCACGTGGTCGCGTGACTTGCGCTTTAAGTTAATCGACGCGGTCGCGTCGGTCACGCGGTCGCGTCGGTCACGCGGTCGCGTGACACATGTTATGCTTCTGGCACGAGTGCGGCCTCGCGCCTGCACAACTCTCTGTTCGAATTGCATTTTGCCAAAAATCTGGGTGACGCGGTCGCGTGGGTGACGCGATCATGTGGATGGCCATTTTTGAAAGACGACGCGGCCGCGTGGGGCACGCGTTCGCGTGGGAGGGCTTGGGCTTCTAGCACGAGTCCAGCCCAATTCCAGCACAACTTTTGGCCATGCACCTTTTTGACGTCGTTTTTCATGGCACGCGGCTGCGTGGGTGACGCGGTCGCGTGGGAGGCCAAAGTTCCACATGACGCGGTCGTGTGAGCGACACGATCGCGTGGGGTCAAATTATGCTAATGGCGCGCCTCCAACCACGCTCTCGCGTGACTCTCTGTTCAATTCTTTTCTTCCCAACGCACTAGTGATGCGGACGCGTCAGGGACGCTGCCGCGTCGCGTGCGTGTTTTTTTTTATGCAGTATGCAGAATGCAAAATGCAATGAATGTCATGCAAAATTTGCAGGTTCAATAAAAATTCAAAAATAGATTAAAATTAAAACTAAAAAGAGAACGATCATACCATGGTGGGTTGTCTCCCACCTAGCACTTTTAGTTAAAGTCCCTAAGTTGGACATTTGGCGAGCTCCCTGTCAGGGTGGCTTATGCTTGTACTGATCCATGAATCTCCACCAATGTTTGCAAATCCAATATCCTCCGGGATCCTAAATCTTGTTTCTGAACCCATCTTCAAGTTGATTATCATGATTCCATCCGGGTGGTTCAGCTTTAGAATTTTCACTGAAGCGTCCAAACAACTTCCTAGACCCATTCAATTGAGCTCTATACCAACCTTTGCATTTAAATTTTGAGCTTCCAACCATAATGAACCTTGCAGCACAGATCTTATCACTGACCATCTTATTCTTACTCTTAATGCCACAAAGAGCTCTAAGTTGACCATCCGTCTCCAGTAGCCCGTATTCAAGTGGAATTAGAAAGCTAAGGGATATGAATTTTACCCACTTGAATGTTGTGAAGGATGATGGAAACTTAGGGGGAGGTGTTTTTAATGAACGTGCAAGCTCCACTCCCTTGTGCTCTCCTCTGACATCTTCCACCTCTTTGCAAGCTTCTTCAATTTCAACCTCTTCCTCTTGGTAGCTTTCTTCCAATTTAATCTCTTCTTTATTGCGCACCAAGGGCATGGGAGGTTGTGCCTCTTCTTCTTGAATCTCCATCTCTTGATTAACCTCTTCCAAGTCTTCTATTATGACATGCCTTGGAGGTTGTGCACCCTCCTCAACATCAATTTCAAATATCTTGGAAGGAGGCTTTATGACTTGAATTTCCCATGGAGGTTCTGCATCTCCTAAGTCTTCAACCGCTTCTTCCTCTTCAACAAATATGGCTTCTTCCACTTGTTCCAGTATAAAGTCATGCTATTTACTATCCACTGGAGTTTCTAGTGTCTCTTTCATGCTACGTTCTTCATTAGATTCTCCACATGAAGCCATGGGGATTCCTTGAGTGTCCGAACGTCTAGAAGGTAATTGATTTATTGCTTGCTCCAATTAATGAAGGGTTGCATGAAATTGATCTACTGTTTCCTTGAAATGATCCCTTGACTCTTGTTCCTCCTTGATGATTACCTTTCCATGACAACTCCTTTTAATTACTCCTTCACCTTCAAGGGTCTCTTTTACCTTCACCTTTAGTGCCTCCTCTAGCTCCTTATGATGTATGGATTTACGAAGACGATCCTCTCTCTCTTGTTCCATATCAATAGCATCATGGGGATCATCTTGCTCTTGGATTGATGGATGTGGGTGCTCTTCCGTAGATTGTGGTGATGGGATGGGTGGATCATTATGTGGTTGAAAAGGAAGTGCACTAGAGCTTGAAGGTTGATTGTTGAAGGTATTTGATGGTCCAATTCGGGCGGCGAGAGCTTGTATAGTAGAGTTTAGATCGGTAAATGCTTTCTCCATGGAGGTTGGGGTGGGTAGGAGGGTTCATTTGTTGGGAGAAAGGGTTCATGGTAGGAAGGTGGTTCATTTTGATAATGATACGGAGATGGTGTATATTGAGGTGGTGGTTCTAAGTATGGCTCATAAGGTGGTTGGTGTGGCGGATAAGGATTAGGGTCATATGGAGGTGTTTGGTGGAAAGGGGCTTGTGAGTATGGTGGTTCAAAGTCATGTTGAGGAGAGGGTTCATAGGCATATGGTGGTGGTTGTTGATAATCAAGAGAGTGCTCACCATAGCCCTTGCCTTGATATGCATCACAGAATGGTTGTTGATAGTCCATTGGAGGTGGTTGTTGCCATGAGGGTTGATCAAATCCATGTGGCTCCTCCCATCTTTGATTGTTCCAACCTTGATGCCTGTTCTCATTGTAATATCCTCTACCTGCAACATAATTGTAACCAGACTCATAGCCAAAGGGGTGAGAGTTCATGGTAGTAGGAGAAAATAAAAAATAAAAACTAACAAAAAGAAAATATTTTGAAAAAGAGATGATTTTTGAAAAATTTTTAGATAAAAATTTTAAAATAAAAATCTGAAAATTTTTTTTTGGAGTATATTTACAATAACCAATAATAAGGCACACGTTTGCAATTCCCCGGCAACGGCGCCATTTTGATGAGAGAACTTTTGCGTGGTTTAGAATTCAGAATAAATTCCCGTTGCAAGTATAGCTTCTAAACCAACAAAAGTCCTTTCATACAAACGTTTTGGTTGTCACAAGTAACAAACCCCTTTAAAATTGATAACCGAGTATTTAAACCTCGGGTCGTCTTCTCAAGGAACTGCAGGGAAGTATGTTCCTATTATTGGTTATGCAAAGGTATGTTTTGGGGTTTTGGATTAAGGTAAAAGGTTAGTTGAATGACAAGTAAAATAAAATAATAATAACTGTAAAATAAACTCTTGGCAAGATATGAGAACTGTAAGTCCTATCCTAGTTATCCTTATCAATTGTGATGAGGGTTGGATTTTTCTCCCACTTTGTTAACCTCTAACTATGAAGGTAAGTCAAGTGAATGAATTAATTCGAATCCTCAAGTCCCAGTCTTTCCTTAGGAAAAGTCAGAGTTATTGGATCTCGAATCAATTCTTGAAGAATTCCAATTTTCAATCAACAATGAGTTTGATAACTCAAGAGTCACCAATTAATCAACCAAAGCCAAAAGGTAGAAAAATCTAAATTATTTATATCATAAATAAAAGAAACAAATCATAGATCTGAAAATATCTCAAATTATATTTAAATAAGAAAATCAATCCAAACATGGAACATTGAAAATAAATAAATACAAAGAATATTGAACCTGAGATGCAGAAGAAATATTCATAATCCTAATAAAAATCCTAATCCTAATCCTAAGAGAGAGGTGATAACCTCTCTCTCTAAAAACTACATCTAAAACTAAAATTATGAATTATGAAAAGCATGATCTGAAGTGTCTCCTTCATTCCTCCACTTTATAGCCTTTAATCTGTGTTTTCTGAGCTTGAATTGATTGTCACAACGAAATTCACCATAGCCATTGAATTGACATGCATTAGGATGGGAATTATACCTATAAGTAACCGGAGGTTGTTGCCAAGAGGAATGATCAATTCCTTGAGGCTCCTTCCATCTTTGATTGTTCCATCCTTGATGCATGTTGTTATTGATATTCACATTTTCTACAACATAATTTGAACCAAACTCATAGCCAAAAGGGTGAGAATTCATAGTGAATGGACAAAAATGAAAATAAAAACTAACAAGAAACAAGGAAAACTAGATCCTAAAACTAGCAAAACAACCAAAAATTAAGATATATACATTATCAACATATGTACAATAACCAATAGTAAGGCATACAATTGCAATTCCTCGGCAAGTCGGCAACGGCGCCAAAATTTGATGCGAAGAAATTGAGTGCCGGTCTAGAATTTACCAATTAAGTCTGTCGTGAGTATATTCTAAACCAACAAGCAATTCCACACCAAATTTAGAAAATGTGTCACCACAATTCAAAATCAATAACCGGGAGTAGAATCCCGAGTCGTTCTCCCTAGGAGTTGCCCTAAGATGCACATCATTGGTTAGGAGTTCTCTTGGTGTTTTGGAGTTGAGTACAAGGAAAGTAAATGGACATGAATTAAAGCAATGAGCACGTAACACATGAAATAAGAGAACCAAGAAATTAAGCTAATAAAGATGAATGATAATTGGTGGACGAAATTGTGATCAACAATAATGGCTCTTTGGCATGTGCCTAAAAACTAACTCAGCACTTTCTTTTCACAACTCCGTTCAACTTAACCAGCAAGTGTACTGGGTCATCCAAGTAATACCTTACGTGAGTAAGGGTCGATCCCACAGAGATTGTTGGTATGAAGCAAGCTATGGTCACCTTGTAAATCTCAGTTAAGTGGATTCATAGGGTCAAATGTAATTGGATTAGATATTTAAAAGATAAATTAATAGGAAATAAAAAGGGATAGAAATACTTATGTAAATCAATAGTGGGAATTTCAGATAGGCGTGTGGAGATGCTAGAATCCTTTCGAATCTCTACTTTCTTACTACTTTCATCCAATCCTTCTTACTCCTTTCCATGGCAAGCTGTATGTAGGGCATCACCATCATCAATGGCTACTTTTAATCCTCTCGGGAAAATGGTCCTATGCGCTGTCACTGCACGGCTAATCGTCTGGAGGCATTGGTGCGCGAAATTGTGAACAATACTTTTCACAACTCTCATAATCCCTGGTCATGAACTCCAAAAACTTGGTGGTTCAATTCCATGGCATTACACAACTTCGCACAACTAACCAGCAAGTGCACTGGGTCGTCCAAGTAATACCTTACGTGAGTAAGGGTCGATCCCACGGAGATTGTTAGCATTGAAGCAAGCTATGGTCATCTTGTAAATCTTAGTCAGGCAAACTCAAATGTATATGATGATGAACGAAAATAACATAGAAGATAAAGATAGTGATACTTATGTATATCATTGGTGTAAGAGCTTCAGACAAGTGTATGAAGATGCCTTCCCTTCCGTCTCTCTGCTTTCCTACTGCCTTCATCCAATCCTTTCTTACTCCTTTCCATGGCAAGCTCGTGTAGGGTTTCACTGTTGTCAGCAGCTACCTCCCCTCCGCGCAGTGAAAGCTAATGCACGCACTCTGTCACAGTGCTGCCAATCACCGTTTGGTTCCCTCCCCTACCGAATAGAATCACTCTTTTGCGTCTGTCACTAACGCCCAGTAGGTTACAGGTTTGAAGCACGTCACAGTCATTCAATCATTGAATCCTACTCAGAATACCACAGACAAGGTTAGACCTTCCGGATTCTCTTGAATGCTGCCATCAGGTCCTGCCTATACCACGAAGACTCTGATCTCACGGAATGGTTGGCTCGTTTGTCAGGCGAGCACTCGGTTGTCAGGCGATCAACCATGCATCGTGCAATCAGGAATCCAAGAGACATTCACTAAGCCTTAGATGCTTGTAGAACAAGAATGGTTGTCAGTCACCTTGTTCATGGGTGAGAATGGTGATGGGCGTCAATCATCACCTTCATCATGTTGAAGAACAAGTGATATCTTGGATAAAGAACAAGCGGAATTGAATGGAAGAACAATAGTAATTGCATTAATACTCGAGGTACAGCAGAGCTCCACACCTTAATCTATGGTGTGTAGAAACTCCACCGTTGAAAATACATAAGAACAAGGTCTAGGCATGGCCGTGAGGCCAGCCTCCCAATGATCAAAGGATCTAAAATAATCCCAAAGATGAAAATACAATAGTAAAAGGTCCTACTTATAGAAAACTAGTACATAGATGAGTAAATGACATAAAAATCCACTTCCGGGCCCACTTGGTGTGTGTTTGGGCTGAGCAATGAAGACATTTCGTGTAGAGACTCTCCTTGGAGTTAAACGCCAGCTTTAGTGCCAGTTTGGGCGTTTAACTCCCAATTAGGTGCCAGTTCCGGCGTTTAACGCTGGAATTTCTTGAGGTGACTTTGAACGCCGGTTTGGGCCATCAAATCTTGGGCAAAGTATGGACTATTATATATTGCTGGAAAGCCCAGGATGTCTACTTTCCAACGCCGTTGAGAGCGCGCCAATTGGGCTTCTGTAGCTCCAGAAAATCCACTTCGAGTGCAGGGAGGTCAGAATCCAACAGCATCTGCAGTCCTTTTGAGTCTCTGGATCAGATTTTGCTCAGGTCCCTCAATTTCAGCCAGAAATACCTGAAATCACAGAAAAACACACAAATTCATAGTAAAGTCCAGAAAAGTGAAATTTAATTAAAAACTAATAAAAATATACTAAAAACTAACTAGATCATACTAAAAATATACTAAAAATAATGCCAAAAAGTATACAAATTATCCGCTCATCACAACACCAAACTTAAATTGTTGCTTGTCCCCAAGCAACTGAAAATCAAATAAGATAAAAAGAAGAGAATATGCAATGAACTCCAAAAACATCTATGAAGATCAGTATTAATTAGATGAGCGGGGCTTTTAACTTTTTGTCTCTGAATAGTTTTGGCATCTCACTCTATCCCTTGTAATTCAGAATGATTGGCTTCTTTAGGAACTTAGAATCCAGATAGTGTTAATGATTCTCCTAGTGAAGTATGATGATTCTTGAACATAGCTATTTATTGAGTCTTGGCTGTGGCCCAAAGCACTCTGTCTTCCAGTATTACCACCGGATACATACATGCCACAGACACATAATTGGGTGAACCTTTTCAGATTGTGACTCAGCTTTGCTAAAGTCCCCAACTAGAGGTGTCCAGGGTTCTTAAGCACACTCTTATTTGCCTTGGATCACAACTTTATTTCTTTCTTTTTCTCTTTCTTTTTCTCTTTTTTTTTCGAAATTTTTTTCTCTTTTTTTTTTCTTTTTTTTTCCGTTTGCTTTTTCTCTTTTTTTTTCTGCTTTTTCTTGCTTCAAGAATCATTTTTAATGATTTTTCAGATCCTCAGTAACATGTCTCCTTTTTCATCATTCTTTCAAGAGCCAATATTCATGAACCACAATTTCAAAAGACATATGCACTGTTCAAGCATACATTCAGAGAACAAAAGTGTTGCCACCACATCAAAATAATTAAACTATTATAAAATTCAGAATTCATGCAATTCTTTCCTTTTCAATTAAGCACGTTTTTATTCAAGAAAGGTGATGGATTCATAGGACATTCATAACTTTAAGGCATAGACACTAAGACACTAATGATCACAAGACACACAAACATGGATAACCATAAGCATAAAAATCGAAAAACAGAAGAATAAAGAACAAGGAAATCAAGGAACGGTCCACCTTAGTGATGGCGGCTCTTTCTTGCTCTTGAAGATCCTATGGAGTGCTTGAGCTCCTCAATGTCTCTTCCTTGTCTTTGTTGCTCCTCCCTCATGATTCTTTGGTCTTCTCTAATTTCATGGAGGAGAATGGAGTGTTCTTGATGCTCCACCCTTAGTTGTCCCATGTTGGAACTCAATTCTCCTAGGGAGGTGTTTACTTGCTCCCAATAGTTTTGTGGAGGAAAGTGCATCCCTTGAGGCATCTCAGGGATCTCTTGATGAGAGGGGTCTCTTGTGTGCTCCATCCTTTTCTTGGTGATGGGCTTATCCTCATCAATGGTGATGTCTCCCTCTATGTCAACTCCAACTGAATAACAGAGGTGACAAATGAGGTGAGGAAAGGCTAACCTTGCCAAGGTGGAGGTCTTGTCCGCCACCTTATAGAGTTCTTGGGCTATAACCTCATGAACCTCTATTTCTTCTCCAATCATGATGCTATGAATCATGATGGCCCGGTCTATGGTAACTTCGGACCGGTTGCTAGTGGGAATGATTGAGCGTTGTATGAACTCTAACCATCCTCTAGCCACGGGCTTGAGGTCATGCCTTCTCAATTGAACCGGCTTTCCTCTTGAATCTTGCTTCCATTGTGCGCCCTCTTCACATATGGTTGTGAGGACTTGGTCCAACCTTTGATCAAAGTTGACCCTTCTAGTGTAAGGATGCTCATCTCCTTGCATCATAGGCAAGTTGAACGCCACCCTCACACTCTCCGGACTAAAATCCAAGTATTTCCCCCGAACTATAGTGAGATAATTCTTTGGATTCGGGTTCACACTTTGGTCATGGTTCTTGGTGATCCATGCATTGGCATAGAACTCTTGAACCATCAAGATTCCGACTTGTTGAACGGGGTTGGTAAGTACTTCCCAACCTCTTCTTCGGATCTCATGGCGGATCTCCGGATATTCACCCTTTTTGAGTGAAAAGGGGACTTCGGGGATCACCTTCTTCAAGGCCACAACTTCATAGAAGTGGACTTGATGCACCCTTGAGAGGAATCTATCCATCTCCCATGACTCGGAGGTGGAAGCTTTTGCCTTCCCTTTCCTCTTTTTAGAGGTTTCTCCGGCCTTGGATGCCATAAATGGTTATGAAAAAGCAACGCTTTTACCACACCAAACTTAAAATGTTTGCTCGTCCTCGAGCAAAAGAAGAAAGAAGAGAGTAGAAGAAGAAGAAATGAAGAAGAGGGGGAAGGTGGTGTGTTCGGCCAAGAAGGGTAAGAAAGGGTGTTTAAGTTGTGTGAAAATGAAGGGTTGGAGAAGGGTATTTATAGGGAGAGAGGGGGGTAATGGTTCGGCCATGGAGGGGGGTTTGGGAGGGAAAGTGGTTTGAATTTGAAGGGTGAGGTTGGTGGGGATTTGAAGGATGGATGTGAGTGGTGAAGAGAAGATGGGATTTGATAGGTGAAGGGTTTTTTTGGGGAAGAGGTATTGAGGTGATTGGTGAATGGGGGAAGAAGAGAGAGAGTGATGGTGGGGTCCTGTGGGGTCCACAGATCCTGTGGTGTCAAGGAAAATTCATCCCTGCACCTAATGTTGCTCAAAATCACGTTTTGAGCTATTTCTGGCGTTAAACGCCGGGCTGGTGCCCATTCCTGGCGTTTAACGCCAGGTTGTTGCCCTTTACTGGCGTTTAACGCCAGTCTGGTGCCCCTTTCTGGCGTTAAACGCCCAGAATGGTGCCAGACTGGGCGTTAAACGCCCAACAGCTAGTATTACTGGCGTTTGAACGCCAGCTTCTTCTCCTCCAGGGTGTGCTGTTTTTCTTCCTGTTTTTCATTCTGTTTTTGCTTTTTTCATTGTTTTTGTGACTTTTTATGATCATCAACCTATAAAAAAGATAAAATAACAAAAGAAAATAGTTAACTATAAAACATTGGGTTGCCTCCCAACAAGCGCTTCTTTAATGTCATTAGCTTGACAGAGGACTCTCATGGAGCCTCAGAAATGCTCAGAACCGTGTTGGAACCTCCCAACACCAAACTTAGAGTTTGAATGTGGGGGTTCAACACCAAACTTAGAGTTTGGTTGTGGCCTCCCAACACCAAACTTAGAGTTTGACTGTGGGAGCTCTGCTTGGCTCTGTTTTGAGAGAAGCTCTTCATGCTTCCTCTCCATGATGATAGAGGGATGTCCTTGGGCCTTAAACACCAAGGATTCTTCATTCACTTGAATGATCAACTCTCCTCTATCAACATCAATCACAGCCTTTGCTGTGGCTAGGAAGGGTCTGCCAAGGATGATGGATTCATCCATGCACTTCCCAGTCTCTAGGACTATGAAGTCAGTAGGGATGTAATGGTCCTCAATCTTCACCAAAACATTCTCTACAAGTCCATGAGCTTGTTTTCTTGAATTGTCTGCCATCTCTAATGAGATTCTTGCAGCTTGCACCTCAAGGATCCCTAGTTTCTCCATTACAGAGAGGGCATGAGGTTTACACTTGACCCTAAGTCACACAAGGCCTTCTTGAAGGTCATGGTGCCTATGGTACAAGGTATAGAAAACTTCCCAGGATCCTGCCTCTTTTGGGGCAGTTTCTGCCTAGACAAGTCATCCAGTTCATTGGTGAGCAAAGGTGGTTCTTCCTCCCAAG